>NC_080583.1:8607954-8910984 GCF_029962835.1 Magnolia sinica | reverse complement strand
GATAATGGGTCATGTTGCAAAGATCTGCTGGTGGGTACCCAAAAAATTTACTCATCATGATGAAATCTCACAAGCACTTGCAGCACTTACCTTGGACAACACCATCGCAAATACAGAATGGATAACAGACACTGGAGCTTCCAATCATATGACAGGTAAGCCAGGTATGTTAACTAATATTTGTAAATATTCTGCTACTGACACAGTTCTAATTGGTGATGGATCTTCCTTGCCAATTCTTGCAATTGGTGACTCGTGTATAAAAAAAAAAAAAAAAAAGTTGCTTTACCTCTATATGATGTCTTGCTAATTTCATATTTTAAAAATAATTTACTCTCTGTAAGCCAGTTAACTAATTAATTCCTTGTTAATTGTGAATTTTCTAACGTTGATTTTTGTATTAAGGATCGGGAAACAGGACAACCAATGATAACAGGGAGACGCAGGGGTGATCTTCATGTTCTACCATCTTCGCCAGAACTATATTTTTCTCATCACTTCAAATCCGGCACTGCAGAAGTTTGGCACCAACGCTTAGGCCATCCTCAGTCTTTGGCTTTACAGTTTTTAAAAAATAAGGGGCTAATTGATCTTTTAGGGGTAACAAAATCTCAACATCTTTGTGATAGTTGTCAATTAGGGAAGCTTAGTCGTTTACCTTTCTCTTGTTCTAAACATTCAAGTTCTAGTATTTTTGAAAAAATTCATTGTGATTTA
The DNA here is from genome assembly GCF_029962835.1 of Magnolia sinica. Taxonomy (NCBI): domain Eukaryota; kingdom Viridiplantae; phylum Streptophyta; class Magnoliopsida; order Magnoliales; family Magnoliaceae; genus Magnolia; species Magnolia sinica. The sequence continues at coordinate 8,910,267 of NC_080583.1, read as the reverse complement.
TGGGGACCCGCTCCTGTTTTATCTATTACAAAATTTAGATATTATGCTTGTTTGGTTGATGACTTCTCTAAATATACATGGATTATTCCCTTACGTCATAAATCTGATTTTTTTAATGCATACTTGACATTTGAAAAATATGTTGTCAGGCAGTTCAACAAACAAATTAAAATTTTCCATTCAGATGGAGGCGGTGAGTTCATCAACTCCAAACTTTCAACTCACTTTCTTTCCACATGCATTATTCATCAGATATATTCCCCGTATACACCTGAGCAGACTGGTATGGTTGAAAGACGACACAGGACTATAAGATAGCTAAGTATGACTATGTTATTTCATTGTGGTGCTCCTTTATTTCTATGGATAGAAGCTTTCACTACATCTGTCTACCTTATGAATCGACTGCCTACATTTGCCCTTAATTTTGAAACCCCATATTTTGCGTTGCATGAAGTTCATCCTATTTACTTTTCACTTCGTACCTTTGGCTCTAAATTTTTTCCTGACACTTGGGACACATGACATCACAAGTTTGATCGAAAAACAATTCTCTGTATTTTTATAGGCTACAGTGATAAACACAAGGGATACAAGTGCTTTCATCCTTCAAGCAAAATTTTTTTTTAATCTCTCGGCATGTTGTTTTTTGTTCACTCCCCAAGTGCAACACTTCTCGCATCACATCTACTAAGCCACAGGTCATTAGCATCTTTGATTCTTGGTTACCACACACTGACATGCGCTTCCCTATTGGACCTTCTTTGACATCTTTAACACCACCTTGTTTGAGTCCCTTACCAGGAACAGACATCCATCATCCAACCCCACCATCCCACCATCCCGGTTCCACTGACCTACCAGATTTTTCATCATCTCTTTCAGAGACTTCTGATATGCTTACCCACAATCATAGTTCAGCACTACCTGAAACATCTCCACCGCACGAGTCTCAACCAGCGCCGCTTCCACAACTCATGTCTGAACCATCAGAGTTATCTCACCTTACTCCAGTTTCTCCAACACCAATATCTCATTCTATGGTCACTTGGTCTAAACTGGGTGTGATAAAACCCAATCCAAAGTATGCTTTGATTACAACCACATCTATCAGTGTACCTCGTGAGCCACACAATATTAGATTTGCCTTGGCACATCTTGGGTGGAAAGCTGCCATGCATGAGGAACTTGCGACATTACATCAAAACCAGACCTGAAAACTTGTTCCTCGCACATCTAACGTGCACGTTATTGGATCTAAATGGGTATTCAAATCAAAACTCAAACCCGACGGTTCTCTAGATCGACTCAAGGCTCGTCTTGTTGCAAAAGGCTATCATCAAATTGATGGTGTAGACTATACTGAAACATTTTCTCCAGTTATCAAACCGGAAACAATTCGCATGATCATTACTGTAGCTCTTGTTCAGCGGTGGCCTATTCGTCAGCTAGACGTAAAAAATGCATTCCTGCATGGTTTAATCTCTAAAGATATATATATATATATATATATATATATATATATATATATATGTAACAACCTCCAGGACTGACGGATTCTCAACACCTGACATATGTTTGCAAACTCCAAAGGGCTTTCTATGGTTTAAAACAAGCACCTCGAGCTTGGTTTGATCGATTCAGTACCTTTCTCCTTAAATACGGGTTCTTTTGCAGTTTAGAAGATCCTTCCTTATTTATTTTTTATTCTGATTATGGAACACTAATTTTGCTTCATTATGTAGATGATATACTACTTACAGGATCCGCTCCATTACTTATTACAAATTTCATTCAACTACTGAGCAGTGAATTCATAATGAAAGACTTGGGACCAATTCATCATTTTCTTGGCATAGAAATCTCCCCAACTTCTAATGGTCTTCATCTATCTTAGTCACACTATGCTCTTACCATACTTAAACGATCTAACATGATAGATTGCAAGCTCATGAGTACACCTCTCGAAGCTAAGACAAAAACATCATCAACTGAAACTCTTATGGAAGACCCTAGTTACTATCGCGGACTTGTTGGAGCATTACAGTACCTTACACTAACACGCCCTGATCTTTCATTTAGTGTTAACTATGTATCTCAATTCATGCATGCTCCTACCTTGGCACATTTGAAAATGGTTCGACGTATCCTACGATATGTCAAAGGAACCATTGACATAGGAATACATTTTTCTTCAAACACTACACTTAATCTGTTTGCCTTTTTAGATGCAGATTGGGCAGGGTGTCCCACTATAAGACGTTCCACTACTGGCTACTGTACCTAACTTGGAGAAAATCTCATCTCTTGGTGTGCAAAGAAGCAACATATAATTTCTCGATCAAGCACCGAAGCAGAGTACCGAGCTATGGCTAACACAGTAGCTGAACTCACATGGATGACCTTCATTCTCAAAGATCTCCTCCGCATTCCAATGGCTTCTCCTCCCATACTCTACTGCGACAACCTTAGTGCTCTTCATATGACAATTAATCCTGTGTTCCATGCATGAAGTAAACACATCGAGTTGGATTATCATTTTATGTATGAACGCGTTGCGCTTGGTCTACTTATCACTCGACATATTTCCACTGCTAACCAAGTTGCAGACCTCTTTACTAAGCCAATGTCAAAGGTCGCCCTTCATTACTTTCGAACCAAACTTTGCTTCCAACCCCGGCATAGTTTGCGAGAGGATATTAGCACACGTCACAACTCAGTAACTGTTGCCTCAATCAGTGGAGGTGATAAGGCCTTAATCAGTGGAAGTGATAAGGCCTCAATTAGTGGAGGTGATAAGGTTGGTGATAAAGACTCAGTCAGTGGTTGTGATAAGGCTTTAATCAGTGGAGGTGATGAGATTGGTGATAAGGCCTCAATCAGTGGAGGTGATAAGGCCTTAATCAGTGGAGGTGATGAGGTTGTCGATAAGGCCTCAATCAGTGGAGGTGATATGGCCTCAATCAATGGAGAGACGTTGAAGGATATCGACAGCAGCAGATTTTATGGAGATTTGTATTCATGTTTTCATGTTTAAATTCCTTGTCTCTGTAAACGCCTAAAGCAAGTGTTCACGTTGCAATCAATTGAAATTAAAAAAAAAGACATTTTTTCTTTATCATTCTCTACTATACATTTTTTTTTGTCCTTTAGTTCATTCTTTCTATATTTGATAGCAACTGAATAGTAATGCTACTTCAACCCATGAATCAAAGCCTCACGGAAGATGATCTAGTGTTGCTCTTGGCCTAGCATCATGGTGTAGGGGTTGATAAGATCTTTCCCTTTTAACATTTTGGATTAAGTCAACCACCATTGCAATAACTCTATGATTCAGAGCCTCAAAACTCTACCAACAGATGATAAAATAAATTGTAAATGAACCACATTTACAAATGAATATGAAATCAAGCATTAGAATAAAAAAAAATATCAAACAAAAAAAGAAATGTGAGAGTTCTTCATTTCAATTAAAAAAAAAAAAACTCTGATGGATTGAAGTTATGTTAAATGAGTATTATTACTGAAGGCATAAACTTTTAAACACGGACCTACATCGAGGTCATAAACTCCCCTGTGATCAAAACAATCAATAAGACTAGAGTCCTTCAACCAAGGATTATATCAAAAGTTAGTGAGATTACCATTACCAATCTGAGTATTTGGTATGGGATTTGGCAAATGGACGTATATTAAGAGTGTTGCTCCAAGCCCAAGAGGCTGAAGTAGTAATCTCAATATTCCAAATGGATCTCCATTTAATATACTTTGCTTAAACCATCTTCCCCAAGGACTAGAATAATTGTGGAGAACCTTCCAAAGTAATGAAGTAGGCTTTAGTAAAGGCTTCTAGAGAAATAATACTGGACCACCTTCACTCTTGAGCTTGCAAACTTGGTCCCAATAAATAGAATGAATTTTGGAATTGCTGCAAAGGAAGGTTTTGTTGCGCCTTTCAAGAAGAAAAAAGCAATCCTTTGGAAGCAATAAGAAAAAAATGCGACCAAATCAACTTTAATCTCCCATTAAAAGAAAGGAGAGCCAATTTCCAACCACTTAATTACTTATTCATTTTATTAAGGAGCGGCTTGCAATTACAAATATGGAGGTGGATAAAAGGAGAGATCCAAGTATCTCAGATCCCTCCCTCCACATTCATGAATGCTTTAATTATATCCTTCGATTGATAGGAACTTGAGAAGATAACAACACTCTTATGAAAGTTAATTCCAAGAACCAAATACTTACTAAAATTTTCATAAAGGCATTTTAGATTCGTAACCATCTAAGGGTCCATGCTAGCGAAAATAATGAGATCATTAGCAAATAGGAGGTGATGGATGTTAAATCTCCTCTAAAGAAAGTAGAGTAGACATAACCTTTTTTTTTTTTTACAACATTTGCTAGTGAGGGCTGAAAACATCTCCATTAAAATGAAAATGAGAAAAGGAAAAAGATAATCACCTTAGTACAAGCCTTTATTTCTATTAAAGACCCAAAAGACTATGATAGAGAAAGCAAGGTAGGAAAGTAGACATAAATCTAGCTTATCCTTTTTTCATGATAATTTAGAGTTTGGATGATTATCAAAAGGAAACTCTAATTGACAGAGGCAAAAACTTTCCATAAGTCAACTTTAAGGCACATCCTGACAACTCCCAAGTCAAGATGAATGCCATGCAACAAATCATGGCTAAGAAAAAAATTGTTTGAGATATTTATACCTGACCGATTGGGAGTGATTTATAATATGTGACATCATGACTTTTATCCGGTTGACCATAATCTTAGAGATAATCATATAGATCTCATTGGTAAGCGAAATGGGTCTTAAATCATTAGGAAAAAAAATGGTATCACTTTTAGGAATTAAAGCAATTAATACAGTGTTTAATTTCTTTAAAAACTTGAGGTTTAAAAGAAGCCAACAACTCACAAATTTTCATACATGAATAGGTACACAAGTGCTCTTATACGCTTGTATTTTACCAATTAGATTTTCTTTATGTAGAGACGCATAGATGAACGTGCATATACACATGCACCTCATAATAATCTTCAAACCTTTGTATATCTTTGTATACTTGATCGCTCAGTATACCAACTATTGCAATGACCATTCATCATTAAATGAAGTTATCTGATCGTCCACTTCACTTATGGACCACCCGATCATATTAAATCAACCCAAAATCATCACGTTTATCCATACACCCCTTGAATCGATATTTTAATTTGTTTATCTTGCTCGTCACTCATATATAACTTTAACTAACCGTCAAAATTATGATCTAAGGACCCTACCCTCATGTAAATATACATGTACACCTTGCTACACATCCCAAGCTTATATATATCATAATACGTTGGATCAATCATCAATCTTAACCATAAAGAAGACTCTTCATGGACATATTAAGCTATCCAATTGATCAATTTCATTCTAGACCTTTCCTTCAGCTTGAAATAGACTAAGCACCCATATAAGCAATTAGATCCTGATCATCTTTGATTCTAAGCCTTTCATCTTGACCTTGGTACACTAAGGAATATTCTAGACCGTTAAAATCTAATTCTAACGGTTACCTACACATCATCAATCATTTAAAGTTTTTTTTACGGTGTACATGTTCCTACCTTATACTATCCTTTGGAAAACCAACTTGTAGGAGTCTGATCATGATGAAATTTTATCTAATGCTTATACAACCTAATTAAATCATACATTGTAAATCTTGACATCTAATTCATAAGATCAACTGTCCACGAAATTCTCATCACATTGGCTGGATGACCTGTCTAAAAATCAAGCAATGATCATTGTTACGGTCCCTAGGCAATCCCTAACAAATCTACTAATTTATTTATCACATTGACCCGCGTTTGAGACCATTTTCGAAGTGCCCATATTCTCCGGGAAGAATCTCACATATTCTTTAATTTCTAAAACTTAAATTGATTTAGTGATCGCAAGCAAACCTACATTGTACACTTTCACCATAAATGGTCACAATCCGATCATTAATCTAGAAGATCGATCATTTCGCTTTATCTTAACATCCTAAGGAATGCCGTGGACCGCTCAAATTATGAGTCTAAAGGCAATTTCGCCATCAATTTTGAATTAAACCACTTAAAATCGTTCGATCTAAAATTATTGAATTGAAACTATCTTTTGACAATCCAATCCACACGATGGGTGGGCCACATTATATTGGGAACCTCAGTCAACCTACACCTCACCTCGATGGTTCCCACATATGAACTCATCCCGAGATGCATGGCACATGTGTATGCATGCAAATAAAAAGCACGAAAACATTCCTGTGCTTAAGCAAACAGTGCTAGAAGAAGGGAATCTCTCTCCATTCTTTCCATTTTGAAAAACAAACCCAACTACAACTCAAGAGTAACAAAATTCAAAGGATCATGGCTGTCCATAGGGATAATCACAACAGTCCGTCTATTCCTAACATTAAGAAAGGTAGCTAGCTCGCAAGAAAACTGCATTCTTCCTGACTTCTTCTCTAAATCAAATCTGAATCGTCTTGAACCGTCTTTTCCTCAGCCAACCAATTCAAACTGTTGATTCATATGCCCTTTCGTGCAAGAACACCAAAGAAATGTGCATATCTCGTTTTTGTAGGGATGGGCTTAAATCTTCAAACTAGAAATTCACTAATCGAATGACCCATAAGTTTAATTTCTCTTAACCACAAGCTTTCATGCACCCATCAGAACTGTCCACAAGCTTTGAAACTATAGAAAACCTATTGCATAAGAAATTGCTATTAAAGGGCATCACCTCATCTGATTTAGAATTTAAACCATAGAATATTAGGGAAAAAATGATTTGAAATCCACACCGGATGCTAGAGAGGCCCACTCAAACCATGTATGACCACCTAAATCCTAGCATGATTCAACCCATCAAATCAAGTGAAAACAATGTTAAAAAAATCCACCGCTAGGACGTAAATCGTGCTTAAAATCTAACACTAAAGCCTCTTACAAACTCCTTCAAATATGATTTTTAGAACCTGCGGAATCTATAAAATTCCTTGTAATTGAGGGAGAGCACAACAACGAAAGGAATATATATATATATATATATATATATATATATATATATAAAGAGAGTGAGAGAGAGAAGCCAAGTCAATTCGTTGAATCAAGTTGAGTTGAATCGAGGTGTATTTGAGAAGAAGAAATAAAGAGAGAGAAAGAGAAGCGGACAAAAAGAATGGAGAAAACAAAAGAAAAGGAGAGAGAAAGAGTCTATTGGACTCATTGAGTGGATCATTGAGTCGTGGGCAAGTCAAATTGATTTAGGGATGATTCAGGTCTGGTTCGGGACAAGACCTTTGAGAGGTAAGCGATCCTCTAAATTTGAATTCCTTTCTACATTGCTCTACTTCTTGAATTCCTTCACTTTACCTGAAACTTGATTCAATATTGTTGCTTTAAATTTCAAGCTTGATTCTTTAATCTTAGTTTGTGAGTTCTTGTTACGTGCTAGAGATCTCCTATTTTTTAGTTTCTCGACTCTTGTAATAAAATTTTATTATTTACATTTCACTTTTCACCTTAAGTCTAACTCTTTTTGCTTTTAAAAAAGCTCTTTTTTTCTTTCTCCTAATTTAGGAGTTTTCCTTGACCATCATTACTTCTCCAAGGTTTGAGTATGCCCCTTGCATTGCCCGTTTTCCTTTAAATAGTCCTCTTATTGGATAACTTGAATATTGAATGTTTGCCTCTCTTTATATCATTTTGTAGTGTTATTAATTCCCCATTTAAATCATTGTTAATTTAAGAATTAATTGTTAAATTGTCTATTTATGGACATTTCATACATCATGATCATGTCATTCTTAAATTTTAACTATTGATTGCATTACGAATGCTTGAGAAGTGCTTTCATCTTCATGGAATTCATACTGTTATTTTATTTGAAAATACTTATTGGATGGATAATAGATTGATGAGTATGGTTGATTTATTTATCGGCGTACATAGTTGATTTGCTGATTCATTGGATCGATTAGGTGAGCATGGTTGATTTTTGAAAGTTCCTAATGTCAAAACCATGCGAGATTTGGTCACTCCGTTGGATTATTGAGCATGGTCGATTTGCTTAGTTGGGTCGATAATGCCTGGTTGAGTTGCTTACTGACATGCATGGTTAATTTGCCACCTCATCAGACGAGTTAGGTGAGCATGATTGATTTGCAAAAGTTACCTAATGTCATAGCCATACGAGATCCTAGTTATTGTACACATCTTATCAAACCGGTTAGGTGAGTACAATTGATTTGAAAAGGACATATAAGGTCTAAAGTCGTGCAAGATCATGGAAATGTAAATTTAAGTACAAACCTACTAGATCTGTTAGGTGAGCATGGTTGATTTGCGAAATGTACCTAAAATATAAGGCTATGCGAGTTCGTGGAAAATTGTTAATTGAATTTGGTTATGATATGCAATTGCATACACTATTGCATTAATGGCATTGGACATCATGATTCATTCATGATGTTTTGGTGTGAATTATATTCATGGCGTTATTCTGTTGATATCCTATTTACTCTTGTCTATTATTGAATCGTTTCATTTAGTACATCTCTTGAAATTCAATTGTGGTGGATATGATCTTACTATGCTTCTAGCTCGCACACCCATATTTGATAACTCTTAGAGATTTTCAGGAGGAAAGAGAAACTGCGAAAAGAAAATAATTGGATGATTATTTTCACTAAAGTTTCATCTTAAGATTATTTTTATTTTTATTTTATTTAGTAATTGTAATAAACTTAATGTGAAAATTATGAGAGAAGATTAGTAATAGCGGAAAAGTCAAATTTTGAATTCATACACTTTACTTTAAAGTTTAAGTTTAATTATTATGGTTTAGATGTTTTAATTATAATTCGATTTACATATGAGATGAATTAAATAAAAATGTTATGAATGAATCTATAAAAAATTAGTTCACACTTGTAACTCAAGATGACGGTGACCATAGTTGGGTTCCGAATTTTGAGACATGATAGTTTAATTGCTTTAAAAGTTTTAAAGTTTAAAGGAAGCTAATCATCACATTACCCACATCCCTTTTAATTATGGGCTAACATACTTTATAGAAATGAGCATTGAATCCACCTTACTAGGATCTTTATTTGAACAAGAGCATTTAATGGCATTCTCAATCTCAAAAATAGACATGGGCGAGCAAATGACCTCTCCCTGTGTTCCCGAGTGAATCTACAAATATTGACCATTAGGCTCGAATAAACTTAAAAACCATTTAAGTGATTAGATATAAAAATATTCTTATAATGATCAACCAAAATATTTTCAATTTTCAACTAGTTAGTGAATATATTCCTGTATTTGTCCTTCAAATCTCATATCTTTGAGAGACTTACTTAGCTTTAATCAAGGAATAAAGTAATTTAGACTTCACATTTCTAAGGTATTAAAAGAGATTGCTTTGCTTTCAGCTGAATATCTCAAGTCATGGTCAAGATTGGCATTGGCTTCTCTTTCTTATTAGCATTCAAACTCGAAGAGTCCAATTAGATAGCTAATAGGATATGTGGAAGCTTCTTTTACTTCTTGAGATAAAAAGCTAGGTGGGGACACTTAAATGCTTGTGAGAAGTCTCCTCCGTTCATCTGTTTTGCCATATCATATTAGGAGGTGGTCCTAAATTTGAGGTAGATAATAAGTTCTCAAAATTGAGCTAGATCCAAAACTCATGTGGGTTGCATGATAGTAAAGAGGAAGTAGGTTTACTTGAATTTTGGATTTGGCTTTATTTTTTGGACCATATTCTAAAGTGATTTGAAAATTTAGATGGACGGACTAGATTTCTCACAATCACAATGTCCCACCTAGCTTGTCATAGAAAGTTCCTCTCACCTTACCCATTTTGGCAGTTATCATGGAAAACCAAGGCATCTCACTTCTACATTGGCAGATTAGGTGTTAGCTGGGTAACACTTTAGGGAACGGATTGGCTACTCCCCCTGCTACCAGCCAATGGCTGATGGTCGGTGCTCCTTGGGCCCCACCATGATGTATGTGTTTCATCCATGCCGTCCATCTATTTTTATAGATCATTTTATGGTATGAGAGAAAAAATGAGATATACCCCAATCTCAAGTGGACCACATTACAGGAAACATTGCTGGATGAACGTCAACCATTAAAAACTTTTTGGGATCCATAAAAGTTTTGGATCAAGCTGATCTTTGTTTTTTCCCTTCATCTGGGTCTGTATGACCTAATCAACATATTAGATGTCAAATAAACAGTACAGTGAGCCTTAGGAGGATTTTAACCGTGGATATCCAATCCCTATTGTTTTCCTGTGGTATGGTCCACCTGAGATTTATATCCCTCTCCCTTTTTTGTATCAAGCCCTAAAATGATCTGTAAAAATGGGTGAACGGCATGGATGAAACACATACATCATAGTGGGGCCCACACAGCACCGACCACCAGCCACCAGGCCGGTGCAGGGGGAGTCGCCAATCCGTTCCTACACTTTAGTAGATGTTGCCCTGACTGTGGGCCCACCTTAATCTATGTGTTGTATATATTCACACTTTCTATCAGTTTTTTAAGCTCATTTTAAGGGATGGTTCAGATCCATATCTTAAGTGGACAGGAAATATTAGCCACTGAATGCCCTAAACTTCTTAAGGCCCACCGCAATTTTTAATTATAATCCAACTTATTGATAGAGTCATACAAATCTGAAAGAAAAGAAAGACACTAATATCCCAAAACTTTGGTGGGATCTAAGAAGTTTTAACGGTGGACATTCAATCCAGCTGTGTGGTCCACTTGAGATTTGGATAAGCTTGCCCATATTTAAAATGAGATAGAAAAAAACGATGGGATGGAGTGGATATACACCACATACGTCAAGGTGGGCCTCACTGTCAGTCAATCACCTAATCCGTGCCCAATTTCTACAGAATGACGTGGCAGCGACGTGTACGTTTTGTTTATGTCGCGACATAGGATTACCAGCATATGTTGCCTCAATATGACCGAATTTTGAGTGATTCTGGTGATCTGAACCGTTCAAATCATGAATACTAATATATTATCGATGAAGAAATTTTTTTTTTTGTCATCTCTATCTTCTGATGAGAAGATGAACATAGAACATTGAAAAGACTATTTTCATTGGATCCTATTCCACTCTCAAAATTAATGGTCAGGATCATTTTTAAATTACAATTATTTATTTTAGTTTTAATCATGCGGTAATCTCTGCATGTGGCCCGCTAGGAGCGACACACATTAGCGACCGTTAGTCGCGGCATAGGCAAGAAAATACTCGACGGCAACAACCCTACGTCACATGACGCGTACGCGGACGTAAGACCCGGCAGCAGGAACGCGGATTCGGTTGATTCGGTGGATCCGTGAACCCGAGAGCTCGGTGGCTATGTGAGTGTGGGGCCCACCTTAATGCATGTTTTTTATATCTATTCCGTCCATCCATTTACCATATCATTTTATGGCAAGGTCCAAAAAATGAATCTGATCAAAATCTTATGTGGACCAAACCACAGGAAAAAGGGTTGATTAAATACCCACCATTAAAAAAATTCGCGGCCAAAAAAGTTTCAGATAAAGCTTATATTTGTATATTTACCTTAATATATGTCTTTATGACCTTATCAACAGTTTGGATGGAAAATATACTCTACAGTGGACTTTAGGAATTTTTTAAAGGCCGTTGTTCAATCACCACTGTTTCCTATGGTGTGGTCCACTTGAGAATTTTATCAGTCTAATTTTTATGGGTAAACTAAAATGATCTTATAAAACTTATGGACGGATTGGATATAGAAAAAATAATCAAGGTGGGCCCCACGGTCACAGCCTCTCACGGATCCGCGTTCCAGCTGCAAGGATCATGGTATCCCCTGCAATGCCTACTCTCGAGAGTATGATGTGGGACCCATCTGCCCACACGTGTCCATTTGGCACGTTTTGTAAGATCCTCGCGGTTCATCAATCAGGCCCTAGCTCCTATGTACCATAATCCGAAGATCACCCCCAGTTTCATCATTTTTGGACCACACCTCATAGGGTACATGGCCAAAAAATAGGCAAGTCAGTTCGACAGCTGGGTCACACATGGCAGAAGCACTCACACATGGATATATCAGGTGGGACCCACCTTGTATCTGCATGGTCCTCAAAATCAGGTCCCTCGAGCCATGGGTAGGTCCACAAATGTAATATATCCAAATCTCAGGTGGACCATAATACAGGAAACATACGCAATTGAACATTAAAACTTCTCGTGGGCACTCAGGTTTGGATTTACTTTATTTTTTTAAACATACCTAAAATGAGTTTTTAAAATGATAAATGGCGCGGATATAAGGCAAATAAATCAAGGTTGGACACATGTTTAGAGATCCCAACCACCTGGGTGGGCGATCCATTGAACCGGCCCGATATGTACTCCAATTGAGAGAAGCAATTGCTAAGGTTTTGATTCGAAATAGCCCATACCTTGATGTAGTCGTGGCAAGAGCCCGTATGGAACACTAAAAGATTTGTAGTATTGAATTCACTTTTTTCCTCTTTTAGAAGATGAAAATATACACCCGCTGTAGCTGCGCTTTGTACGGCGGGATTTTGTTTCGAAAAAATAATGATCTTTCAAAAAAAGACGTAGGCCCCACCTAAAATTGAAATCTAGCTCACCCAAAATTAAAATCTAGCTCACCCATTTTCTAATCTCGTCGTTCATTTTAACCGGATAGTCGTTGATTTTTTTTTTTTTTTTTCAGTTTTATGTGGATAATAACTATACTAATGTTGTGTATTAATTTTAGGGCGGTACCTGAGTCAAGCTAGCTTGTAAAACTCGCTCGACTCGGCTCGAGTAATATATTTTAATAATATATATTATATATATTATATTAATATTAAAATATATAATATATATATTTAAGTTTTTTTTTAAAAGTTAAAACTTAAAAGTTTTTACTAAAAAATTCTACCCGACCCTAACCATCCCCATTCCCTCTTTTTCTTTCCCTTACCCTACCGAGGTATACTCGACTCGACTTGAGACAAACTCGACTCGACTTGAACCACTGGCTTGACTTAAACTTGACTCGAAAACTTTGGCAAACAAGCTAAGCTTCAATGTTGAGCTCGAGCTCGAGCTCGAGTATAGCATGGACGAGTCAAGCCGAGCTTAGCCCACCTCGACTCGACTCAGCTCGATGTACAGCCCTAATTAATTTTGAACTATTTCTTTTGGTAAAGTCTATTTGTGATAAGTTTTTCCCTTAAACTTGCACCATTAACATGAAATTAAAACTCCTTATATATAGACAAGTTAGATTTGTCTGATGACAGCTCAGTGGGCCTCACATAAGATGTGAACGGGTTCAAAACGTGGGGCCCATCAAATTACGAGGGCTATTTAGTCATTTCCTTCATCCTTCCTTTGATTTTTTCATGATAGGGGAGGACGGTGTGAAAGAGTGGATGGTGTTTTTTTATTCCCTTCCTTTTTCCTTCCTTCTTCATTTCTTAATATGCTTTATAGTTATTTTTTGGATTTTTTTTATTCGTTATGAATGGTGGGAGTTTGTGAAATGGAGAAGGGTATGGAAGAATGCTCTAATTGATGATTTTTTATAATGCAAGGATATTATAATTAATGAATTTTGTAAGGGACAAATGTTATAATGGATGAATGTGATTAATATTGGAATAGATAAATGTTATAATGGATGATCATTGTAATGGATGCATTTTTGTAATTGATACATTTTTGTAATGGAAGTGTTGATATGAAAGTATGTTGTAATTGATGAATAATGTATGGTGGATTATCGATATTTAATTTAGATCGTCCATATTCACTGTGGATTATTGATATTTTCATTGCGAATTGTCGATAATTAGTCCAGATCGTTGATATTCACCATAGACTGCTGATATTAAGAGTGGACCGCTGATATTTACTTTGGACTGCAGATATTGAGAGTAGGCTGCTAATATTTACTATAAACCGCTAGTATTTCCACGGTGATCGCAGATATTCACTGTTGAGTACTGGTCCGACAAACAAGACCATCAAATGGTGTTTAAATAATCTTATTCTAAATCAATTTGAAAGTTCATCAAATTGCCTTTCTAATGAGTATAAGATCATCAAAATTAGACATGTAGTGAGAGAGTTATGAACGTTTTCGTCAGATCGATGACTCATAGTGAATATTTGCGATTCATATTGATCTTGATGAACTTTGGGTCATTTTAGGCAATAGAATAGTATCCAAATGAGATAATTTTAAAGAAATTTGAAAGCTCATCAAATTACATTTCCAAAGAATATAAGATAATCTAAATTAAACATGTAACGAGTGAGTTGTAACTATTTCCTTAAGATCGGTACTCCATAATGAATATCAGAGATCCATAGTAATCTTAATAAACTTTAAGCCCACTTTTGACAGTCAAATAGTATACAAATGAGATGATTCTAAATTCATTTGAAATTTCATTAAATTACCTTTTAAAAAAGTATAATATCAGTCAAATCAGACATGTAACGAGGGAGTTATGTCCGTTTTCGTCGAACCAGTACCCTATAGTGAATATCAATGTTATACAGTGATCTTAATAAAGTTTGCACTAATTTTTAGGCAATCAAATAGTGTCTAAATGAAATATTTCCAAAACTATTTGAAATTTTATCAAATTGTATTTCCGACGAGTATAAAATCACCCAAATTGGACATGTAATGAGGAAGTTATAGCCGTTTTCCTTAGGTCGGTACCTCATAATGAATATCTAAGATCATAGTGAAAATATTAGTGGTTCACAATGAATATCAACAGTCAACTCTTAATATCTATGGTCCACAGTAAATATCAATGGTCCACTCTTAATATCAACGGTCCACAATGAATATCGACGATCTACACTGATTATTGAAAATCGATGGTGAAAATATCGGCAATCACAGTAAATATTAATGATCTAACATACAATATTATAAATTATAATATACTTGTATCTCAACATACTTCTATTAGAAAAATTCGCCAATTACAATAGTCATCAATTCCAACATTCATTATATTCATCTATTACAACATTATCTCATTACAAAATTCATATATTACAACATTCTTTTATTATAAAATTTATCTATTATAACATCATTCCATTATAAAAATTCATTCATTAAAGTATTCTTTTACACCCTATTCTATTTCACAAACTCTCACTATTGATATCAATTTTTTAAAAAAATACCCATAAAAAACAACTATAAAAGAAACTAAAGAATAAAGAAGCAAGAAGAAAGAAAGAGGAAGTGAGAAAAAAAACACACTATCCTCCATTTTTGCGAAATAAACCAAGGAAGAAAGAAATGACCAAATAGCCCTAGTGCGAAAGGGCCCCCACCTTTTGAACTCAACTATATTTTATGCGAGACTCGCTAGATTGTTTAGAAGTAAATTCATCACATGAATAAAGTTCTAATTTTATATCATCAACTTAAGTTTACAAGCAAAACTCATCATATATGGAACACATAAGAAAATGTTTTAGAATTAATGCATAATATTAATGTATTCATAAGTTATAGATTGCTTCGAACCTAAAATTCGAAAGACTCTTTTGTTGCTTCAGGGCTATTCCATCGAAATAAATGGATCAAATTCATTAAAGGGTGGGCTTAACTTTAGTTTTAGCAGAGCCCACGTTCATTTGTATTTTTTATTTATTTTTTATTTTATTTATCTTTCACCGCTTGAGATAAAGACTTCACCGTACAAGGTGCATTTATGGCGGAGGGATATGTTTATCCACCAAAAATTGATGAAGTTGATCGACAGCCATAATTATTCCATCACACTATCGCCACTTAGACTAAAACGTGGCAGGTTGTTCGAACACATACCCATGTATTACAATAACATACATCGGAACTGTAGCTGTGAGGTTTCGTTATTTTATCAATGATCCAAACCGTTTATTTAATTTTTATCCCATTGGATGATAGTAAATTACTTGAAATTCTTCGGATTGAATATTTTAAGCTTTTCTTTTTAAGAAAAAGAGAAAATTACCAAATTCTTAAAATAATCTAATTGAAACTTTAATTTGTTACATTTCCACCGTAGAGAGTGAGACTCATCTTATGAACGGTTTAGATCATCTGAAAACGGCGCAGATTCAGAAGCTAAAGTCCCGAAGTACTGTATCAGAATGTATTTGAGCAAACCTCGCAGCAAAAAGCAGGGAACAAAAGAAGGGTTCCTAATTACACGCGCGTGTGAGATCTGTGCGCATTCACACGCAGAAGCACGTACAAACATAGAGATTTTATGTAAAATCTGAGCCATCCATAAGTATGTAAATACGATTTAGATCATTTTTCTTAAAAATAAGGTAATTTCACTCTTTTGGGACATAAAATAAAAATAAAATTAACCGTTAAAATATTTAAATAGCCATTCAAAATTTTCGAAATCATGTGGTCCACAATAGGTATTATATGGATTGATTTTTATCAAAAAAGATCTAATATTAGTATCTCGCATGATGGAAAGCTCAGATCTTACAGCGTAATATTGTGACACAAGAACCCACGTGTGAATAGGCTCCCACATGCGTGTGAATTACCCACCCTCACACAAAGATAAACGAAAGAAAACTTCAGAGGGAGATAGAGAGACAGAGAGAGGGAGGAAAGAGAGATTTGGGTTTTCTTGGATCTTTCTCAAATTCTCTTGTATATATTTATGGGTTTTTTATTATAAAATAAAAGGCCCAAAAATCTCTTCAATCTTCTTATAGTCTCTGTTATTATCATTAATTAATTATAATTAGAAAATGAGTGATCCAAAGTATGCTTATCCATACCCTGCCCAAGGTTTGTAACACTCATCCCAATCTTCTCATATTTTGAATGATTTTTTTGCAATTTTATGGTTTTATTTTACTTTTTTGAGATTGGGTTTTCTTATTTTTTGCCATTTATTCATTTAAATCTTGTACTTTTCAATTTTTATTTGTTTTGTTTGATATTTTGTTACGGGATGTGTACCTTTTTTTAAGTGTGATTAGATTAATGTTAATTACCCTTGTTAAGTTCTTAATCACTTTTGATTTGTGGTAGAAACTGAAAATAATGACTTCCATTTTATGCTTTTATGTAATTATTTAGGGAATTTTGCTAACTTTTTAATATTTTTTATAGATTTTCTTTTGATTTCTCTTATAATTGTGATTGGTGTTGATATCTTTCATTATTATGAAATGATATTTTAATGGGTTTTTTTTAAGGGTGTGTTTGGTTGCATCAAATTTCATGAAATGTCAAGAATTCTGCACCAAATTAGACTGATTACATGAAATATCATGATATTTGGTCCAACCAAACGCAGCCGCATCTTTTTCTTCCAATAGTTCATTGTAAAGGTTATCTATTTGGTGCATAGGGCTCAAGATATGATCCAGACCATTGATTGAGTGGGTCCACTTGTGGATCTGATAAAACAGAACCCACTGATCCACAATTTTCGCAGTCAGATCTTGTGACCAACTGACAGTCCAGTGTATGATTTGAAGATAGTCAGATCTTGTGACCAACAGAGTCCCGTGTATGATTTGAAGATAGTCATCGCTCAGATGGGTACCACACAAATCAACGCTCTGGATCATGGATCGTCGAGCCATGCCATGAATTTTGTTGCAGTGTACTAGATAAGGAAATCGTTGCATTACACTTAGCTTAGATCTTCTCCAAATTATCATTTGATCTTGTCTTCTTCTTCCTCTTCTTCTTCTTCTACTACTCCTTTTTTTTATTTTTTTTGCAATTTATCATAGAATTCTATTTCATCGGCGCACTTGTAATTTTTGTAAATTTATTAGAAAATCATGATCTCATTTATTTATTTATTTTTGTAATTACAGGGTATTATCAAGGACCTCCTGTGATGCCACCGCCACAATATTATGCACCTCCACCCAAGAGACAACCAGGCTTTCTTGAAGGATGGTGAGTTTTATTCGTATCTTTAGAATTTAGCAATTGAATTGATGGCATAGGTGCACCTCAAATTAATAGATTCAAATTGTGGGACCCTCTGTAGAGAGATCGTAGCCCCATAATCGGATTGATTGAATGACGGGTCATTGCTTCAATGTAATTTCTTGATGGGTTTTGATTGGGGCCCATTCGATGTCAGCCAATCGCGCACTTAGGGCCATTGGTTTGGTGTGATTGTTAGGGTATCGACATGAGACCCCACAATTTGGACGGTTTAAATTGAGTTATGTATGTGTGGCATGGCAGAGGAGGGTGGATGTCATTTAGGGGGTGTTTGGATTGTAAGTTACTTAAGCTACTTATGCCTCAAGTAACTTATCTTGGTTTCTACTTATTAAGTTGAAGTGAAGTAACTTCAAGGGGGTGTTTGGATCATAAGTTACTTAAGGTAAGCTACTTATGCCTTAAGTAACTTATCTTGATTTTTACTTGTTAAGCTGAAGTGATTAAGTAACTTTAAAGGGGTGTTTGGATCATAAGTTACTTAAGATAAGCTACTTATGCCTTAAGTAACTTATCTTGATTTCTACTTATTAAGCTGAAGTGATTAAGTAACTTTAAGGGGATGTTTGGATCATAAGTTACTTAAGATAAGCTACTTATGCCTTAAGTAACTTATCTTGATTTCTACTTATTATGCTGAAGTGATTAAGTAACTTTAAGGAGGTGTTTGGATCATAAGTTACTTAAGATAAGCTACTTATGCCTTAAGTAGCTTATCTTGATTTCTACTTATTAAACTGAAGTGATTAAGTAACTCTAAATAAAAAAGCCACTTATAATTGATCATAAATCGAACTTACTTATCTACTGCTGTAAGTGGAAAAAGTAACTTATTTGGTGGTATCCAAACGGGCTCTAAGTAAAAAAAGTTACTTATAATTGATCTTAAACCAAACTTACTTATCTGAATAAGTTACTTATGTACTACTGTAAGTAGAAAAAGTAACCTATTTGGTGGCATCCAAACGGGCCCTTAGGCAGCTAGGCATTAGAATTTTGGTCTGTTCATGATTGACGGGCGAAATGGGTTTTGGGAAGCCAACCTCAGATAGTTGCGATGGGGCCATAGATTATGATGATGTGTGCAATTCTAGAATTGCTTGGTGCAGTGCAAGCTATGAATTATCACACTTTCTCTTTCTTACTTGTTTTATCCTTTGGTGTGATCTCGGGTGTGATTAGTTGCCTCCATATGATGTATTTATCATATGGTACATGTGTATGATGATCTGAACCATTCGTCTTTAGTGATCTCGGCCACCCTGATTGGACCATCTTACTATGTGATCAATGATTCGGTTTTTTATTTTCTCATTGAAAGTGTTTATTAGCTGATCATGACCATGTTGTTGATGTGATCTTTAGCTGGTGTCCTTCTTGCTTTTATGTGGGATCGGTGAGTCTTGCACAAAATCTGACTCGGAGTGAAGTGGGAGGGAGCCATCACTATATAGGGGCGCTAGCACGCTACGGCGTCAAAGCAGACGCTTCTTCAGGGAGCCGTCACTATATAGGGGCGCTAGCACACTACGGCGTCAAAGCAGACGAAGCCTTCTGAAGAAGCTGCTTGCTGCTGATTAATCATGAAATTTGATGGTATTTGGTGCAACCAAACACACCCGAGTTTCTGCCAGAGATAAATTCTCGGGTTTCTCTCATATGAGGAACACTCTCATTTTCCTTTTTTAATTTGAGAACATTTCGAGTGAATCTCACTTGTTCCCGGAGGGACATTGATTTCTCTACCAGTATTGTGGAAGAAGACAATGAATTACCGACAATAGGCGGCAGTTTGCAGTGTATCACAAACAGTCCCCTTCCAAAGTTACAAGTTAAGAACCTGCACAGGTTTTTCCTTACAACTTCCACATGTCTATCGCCGGGCTGGCCTTGAGCCTAGCAGAGGCAAAATTTTGAATAGGCCTCGCCCCATGGCTCGAGCAGTTCAAAATCCAGGTGTAAGGCAACCGTAGGTCTGGCCCGTTAATAGCCTTACTCTCAAATAGGGCTGCAACTTGGGATTGGATCAACGTCGAGTTGTCATAGTCCCCACGTTGGGTTATGGTTGGATAACTCCAACCTTATTCAAAATTGGGTTGGGTCCAGATTGAGCAAATTTGTGTTGGGTTGGGTTGGGAGTAATCACATTATTTGGGTCGGTTCGGGTCAGTTTGGGTTAGGTTGAGGTTGAGCATAGAGGAATTCAGGTTGGGTTGTGCTGGGCACCTCAGGTTGGAATTTGGTTCGGGTCGGGTTGTGGGTTGGCTGCCCTTAAGGTTGGGTGGGGCTCGGGTTGAGTGTCTCTGGCTGGAATTCAGTTTGTGTCAGGTTGTGGGTCGGCTCCTCTTAAGGTTGAGCGGGGCTTGGGTTGACCCTCAACCCGACCCAACCCGCCGGAGTTGCACCCATGATCTCAGAACATCTACATCATTGCTTCTCTTTAACACAATTGGCACCGCAGGCTTATGTCCTTGTAAGGGTCAGCAAATGTCAATTGGGTCGAGTCCTTAGTCAACGGTGAATCTTTCTATGGCCCTCCCAGTGTCTGGTGAAGTGATCTGCACTCTCCATTAGTTTAGTCCACATTATATGGCCAATCATGAAAAATCACACCGATCAGATGGTCTACTCAAAATAATCTTATAACCGTGCATGGAATGAGTTTGGTCATTCATCCGCAACCTACAACTTCCTGGCTTTTAGTGTTTGTACCCATCCCTCAGGCCTGATGAGAGGAGTGGGCCTCAGCAATGTCACTCGACAGATTACTCGTATTCAACCATTCTCTTTGTGGAAACCACTCTAACGGGGATCGGCCAGTTGTCAAGATCGCCTGACCAAAGTGATTCTTCGGAATCGTAAGTAATCCAGGACCCACTCATCAAATGATTGGGCCTTGTTTTCATGAACAATCTCGACCATCCATATACTTTTGATTGGTTTCTTAGGATCATCCTTTTAGTGTGGGTTTTGCATGGTGGCCCATGAAGTGCCATTGGGACCTAACCAGGGCTTTTGGGGGCCATAGTCTAGATTGATTGATTGAGCTGCCCACCTCCTCATGAAACTAGGAGTCTAACATCACAATATATCCAAGGGTCATGATTCAGTGAGCAGCCCTTCATGTGAGTGGGCAAATGTGTTGGTGATCTGAGCCATTCATCAAGTAGGGTACATGGTGAGCATGCCATGGACCCAAAAATAACGTTGGTCCGCTAATCAGGTTGGTAAAAAAATTATGACAAAAGATGGATGGTTGGAAGAAAAAAGATCCAACAGTGAAAAGTTCAACATGCAAATGTGGCTCACTTGATGATTGTGGTACCCCTATTATTGTATTTTCATGTGCTTACCTGATTAATGGCCTGGAATTATGGTACGTGCGGTCCGCATGGATCCCATACATTCATTCCTCACTATCACTTGAGGCAGGCCACTCACTGTGGTACAGTCTCTTATCATTCTATTTAATGACATCATTAGAACCATAGCAATTGAAAATTTTATGTGGGCCCCACTTAATGGATGGTTTGAGTTGTCTTGAATGCATACGATCGATTGCGGGCCGCACCAAATGGACGGGTTGATTGTTCATCTGTTCTCCTTTGTGCAGCCTTGCAGCTCTTTGTTGTTGCTGCCTCATCGACGAGTGTTGCTGCGATCCCTCGATTATATTTGTAAGTTGATGTATTTCTATGTATGGTAGGAGATGTTTTAATGGGACATTTGAAAATAACGGTTTGTATTTAGGGATTGGACCATCTCTGTGATCTTATCCTTCTCTTGTCTATGTGAATATGATCGTATCCTTCTCTTGTAACTTGAATGGCCAAGATCTTCCGTTTTCTTACCTTGTCATGTTTGTACTATATTTATGGGAAATGATACAGGCCACTCATGCGAATTTGGCTCACGTGTGCAAGATTGGAGCCTTCTGTTTGGTGGCCCCACTGGTTAGATCTTCTGGCGTGAGAACCAGGTTGTTTCACTCCTCTTGTGGGCCACTGTTCACAAAATAAATGGACGGCTAGAATGTTATTTTAAGGCCGTACATAAATTGGCCTGTCTTGTCTCATCGTGGATGGACTGTGCCTTCAATATATCTTTGATAGAGCAATATTAACCTCTTGTTTGGTGGTCCAAAGTTAGATGGTTGAGAGATGGAACAATGGTCTGTACTTATGTTTGAGATGGGCCTTTGTATGGGCGGAGCCCATCTGTTGATTAGGCCTAGAAATATCCGATTTCCGCCCAAACCCGGCTGTTGCCTGGCAACGGATCTTGCCCGCTTTAAATCAAGAGAGGAAAACTTTGATACTCTGGAGTGTGATGGCTGATATGCAGGCGCTAAAAAGTTGTACATGTGACGTGCATGTAATTCAGGTTGAACTAGCCAAACTGTGGGTCCCAGTCCAGGTGTATCATAAACCCAAAACTACACTTAATTACGTCCGGATTAGTGGACATTTATTGGAAGTAAATGAAAGGTATCTAACGGTTCTGTTCAAGCAGACAAGTGTCCACGAATCAGTGGATGGGATTGCTCGACGTATCTGATTTTGGTGGTATTTCTTAGATGCGGTGGGTCTCACAATTTAGGCGGTTTACTTTTTATTCATTCCACGTGCACAATTTCCAAGTGCTCGGGTATCAATCATACACAGGTTTTCAATTTGGAAAGTGGGCCCGTGGTTCAGTAATCCAGACCGTTGGCCTATTGTGTCCCAGCCTGGAGTGTCTATTCCTCAAAAGTATCCTTAATGGAATAATATTAAATTTCCTATTTGTGGGCCTGAATATGGATGGTTAAGAAGAAAGGAGTAACAATAGCGTGGGCCGAGCCTGATATGGGCCTAGACCCATTTTGAGATGGGCCTCAAGAGGCTGCATAATATAACTAGGGGTGTACATCGAGCCGAATCGAGTCAAGCTGGCCTCAGCTCAGCTCGGCTCGGTCACCAGGCACACCCAGCTCGAACTCGGCTCGGCTCGGTGACCGAGCCAACATCTCCAGCTCGAGCTTGACATGGTCAGCAATCGAACTAGTTTGAGCCAAGTTCGAGCCAGTTTCAAGTTTCGAGCTTTCGAGCCGATTTTGAGGAGAGAGAGAGAGAGAGAGAGAGAGAGAGAGAGAGAGAGATGCTTACGTGAGGAGTGGGGTGTGAGATGCGGAGA
The DNA here is from genome assembly GCF_029962835.1 of Magnolia sinica. Classification (NCBI taxonomy): domain Eukaryota; kingdom Viridiplantae; phylum Streptophyta; class Magnoliopsida; order Magnoliales; family Magnoliaceae; genus Magnolia; species Magnolia sinica. The sequence continues at coordinate 8,886,961 of NC_080583.1, read as the reverse complement.
TAAGGAAGAGAGAGAGAGAGAGAGAGAGAGAGAGAGAGAGAGATGTTTTGAAGGGTCTGAGAGAGGATTTGCTGTTGGATTTTGCTGGAGAGAAAAAGAATTGAATGCGTGCGCTTGAACAGAAACGAATTGGCGATGCCAGATTCAGGCTTCTCAAATCCAGCTATGAAATACTACACTTATAGATCACCAACCACCATACACGTGGCATGAACACACGTTAAATCCAGGCCTCCCAATTTGTAAGGCCATTTATGGGACGAGCAGGTGAGAGAGAGAGAGAGAGAGAGAGAGAGAGAGAGAGAGAGAATTTAAGGTTTTGATTTTTGAAAATTTGGAGTCGGGCGGCGTGTTTTCAAAAAGGTAAAGGGATATATATATATATGTATAGACAACACGACCAAGTCAGGCCGAGTCGAGCCGAGTCAAGTTGAGCTGGGGTCAGCTCGAGATTGGCTCGAATTCATTTTTGAGCTGTACAAAACGGCCCGACTCTAATCGAACTCAATGAGTCGGGCCGAGTCAAGCGAACTAACTGTGCCAGCTCTGTTCGTGTGCACCCCTAAATATAACTAGAAAAAAGGGGTCAGGATTGCCTGCTACTCCTGACGTGGGCCCACCATCATGTTTGTGAGAAATCCATACTGTCATCCCGTTTTGGCAGCTCATTTTAAGACATAGCCCAAAACTTGAGTGGGCCACAGCATAGGAAACGGTGGAAATTGAACGTACACTTTGAAACATTTGTGGGGCTACAGAAGTTTTGGATAAGGCTTTTTTTTTTTTTTTGTTTTTGTTTTCAGTTCATCCCAGTGGGAATGACCCTATGAACGGTTGGGATGGCATATAAATATCATAGTGGACCCTAAGAAGTTTTCAACGGTAGGCATTTTCCTTCCCACTTTTTGCTGTTCTGTGGCCCACTTGAGTTTTGGATTTATCTCATTTCTGACAAACATCACAGTGGGCCCCACAGGCTATCTGCGTCCCGGAAAAAATGTCCACGTGAAGCCCAAACCTGGCTGTTGTGGGATGACTGATCTTTGTTAAGTCCACACCATAGATGGGAAGCGTATTGCGTGCTGATTTAAGCTACGCTAAGCGTAATGAATAAACTCTGTGGGGCCTACCATGGATGTATTTGTCTTATCTGACATGAGCCCAAAATCTAAGCATATCCAAAACTCAAGTGGACCACACCACTGGAAACAAGGGGATAATGATGTCCACCGTTGAAACCTTCCCAGGTTCCATAGTGATGTTTGTTTGTCATCCAACCTTTTCATAAGCTCACACGGACATGGATGAAGGGAAAACACAAATATCAGTTGGATTCAAAATTTCTGTGGCCTCAAGAAGTTTTCAATGGTAGGCATTTAATTCACACTATTTCTTGTGATGTGGTCCACCTGTGCTTTTCATATGCTTCAATTTTGGACTTATGTCCTAAGGTTAGGGGTAAAACGGTTATGGTGGCTTGGATAAGACACATACATCACGGTGGGCCTGAAAGAGTTCACACAATATGTTGGATGCTCTATGGTGACTGGTGAGAGGTATTCCGTTATTACAAGTTACAGGTGGGGCCGAAAGCCGGGCGGGTTCAACCCAACCGATCCATGACCGACTTGACATTGGGTCCAGCTCGGCAGGCTATATCAGGTTCAGTCTCAGGCTTAGGCTATACAAACACCAACCTGATATAACTTAGTTCGGGCTCAAATTGAGGTCTTGGGTTGCCTGACTCAACCCAAACCCGGTTAATATATGAGTTACCGATTGTTTGTGTTGAAGGCACAGGAAATTACAATGCTTTTGGGTCTCATTGGTCAATGCCATTTTCGATAACTCAAGCTAACAAGATGCGCTGAATTTCTCTCCCAAGTAAATTGTATGCTAGACAACATGACTTTTAAAGGAATAGGTGTCCTGTATTTTAGCTTATTTATTTAGAAAATAAAATAAAATTCTTCCCGATAAATTACTACATATATAATTAATAAAATCATAGGTATAGAAAATAACACGCTGTATTGAAATATAACATATTTTAATGTAATAATGAAAATATTAGCATGTATTCACCTAACCAACCTGACTGAATCCGCTTGGGTTGGGCTTGCGTTGAGAATTCCCAACCCAAGATTGGGTTGAGTTAGGTTAGGATTGAGATATAGGAACCTTGGGTTGGGCTTGAGAACCCAACCCAACCCAACCGCACTTTCGGCCCTAGTGTCAGGAACCGTTGTTTGGTAGGACAAGGCATATATGGGCTGTGGCCCATAGTCCATAATGTATAGTAATTGGAAAATCCTAACCATCCGATTTCGCCCACTAAATTTGGACATTTATTAATATTTTTTTCATCAATTTCCCGTCTCATTCAGTTGTGTGCCATTGACGGCTAGGATGTTATATGGTCCATGATTATGAACTATGGCCATCTGTCTACGGCCCACCAAATCAACAATTCCAGTGAAGGACCATCACCCCCTTTTTTTTTTATTCTTTACAATTAATGATAGAGGGTCACTCCTAATTCAATCCAATCCGTCCATTGATTTTCAGTTGGTAGCAACTCTACCGAAATAAGTGGGGAGTAGCCAATCCGTTTGCCACAAAGACATACCTGTACCTGGGGCTGTGTGGGGTCCGCATAGATGTCTTGGTCCATCTGTTTTGAAAGACCACATTAGGATAGATTTAAAACTCAAATGGGCCACACCAACAAAACAGGGGAACGGAAACCTCCACCGTTGAAACTTTCCCGGAGTTGACCATGATGTTTATATGCATTCTAAGGTTATTAATATGCATATAAACTATAGGCACAAATATCATCCTGATACAAAACTTCTGTCACCCACGTATTCAATCACCTCCATTGGATATGCCTGCTTTGTAAATTCCTATCCTATTGTGGTTTGTCAAAACACATGGGTGAAGTGGATTTATCATGTACATCTCTATGGACCCCACACAAACCTGGGCATATGAAGTAGAGCAGGTCATGAATAATTTCATGGCCAAGATGGACCAGAAAAGGCCTGATTGGAGATGGCTTAAAACGGATATACCATATATGATTTTTCGGATAGGACAAGTTACTTTAGCCACCTAACCCCGCTATGCCGGGTTGTGCACGCCGAATTTGCAAAATACCATTAGATTGATAGTTGGATTTCTATTTTAATTTTGTTTTTACTATTTATAATAAGTTTTAGTTTGAGTATAACTTCTTATCCGTTGAGCTTTAGAAGCTGCGCCCAACATGAAAAGTGCTTAGAATTTAGGGGAACATCATGGTTATGCCAAATAGGACACTTATTATTTTTGGCTGAAAACCATGCGCACTAGTAGGAATCACGACAGTCTATAAATAGTAAGTTTATTATTTATAGTAAGTCACGGTTTCTAGGAATTTTAGTTATAGTTTAATTCCAAAGCTTCTTCCTAAGGTTTATATTATTATTTAAGAAGTTGTAAGCTTGTTTTTCATCATCAATCAAATTATTACGAATTTTATTAGAATTATTTTATATTTTTTTTTATCTCTCCCCGTGGATTCGAGGTATCTCTGTGAAGAGTCCAAAGAAGTTTCATGGATTCAGAACAGTTATCCCTCTGAGGAAGACGGTGCTCAACCTCTACACGTCCGCCCCAGCGTCAGTATAGATATATCTTTGTACCCAAATCTACTCTAAATCTTTTGAACCTTTTTTGGAAAATTTAATATGTTAATATCTAAAAGCTTAAATACTTAAGCTTGCCTTTACAATGATGAGCAAAGGGATTGAAATATTCTTAATTAACTAGTTTTAGCCTTTAGGCACATTGTTTCCCTCTAAACGATCTCTCTCTTCTCCCTCTTCATGTTTGACGGTTACAATGTCGTGTTGTTCTTAAAGTGGTGGAGTGAACGTGAGATGTAAAGAAGAGAAGGAGAGAGAGAGAGAGAGAGAGAGAGAGAGGTTGCAATACATGAGATGAGTTGAGTTTGAAACCCTAACCCTCTCTCCCTAATTGTGTATGCACTGCATGGTGGGCAAGGCCCATTATACTCTCTCGACTCATTCTCCTTTCAACAATGTGCATTGCACATGCCATACTGCTACTTCTAGTAGAAGAAACAAACTCACTTGCCATTTTGGTCCAAACAAGGGTTACAATCAGTGCTTTGGGTATTGTATTGACATGACTAGCACTGACTACATTTTAGACAAGACACCTAAGTTTTGTCCAAAAGCCTGCAAATGCAATAGAACGTGTCAATAGACATTTCTAAGTACTTATTGCTGGTATATGACATTCTAACATGTGAATGGGATACATCATTAGTCCAATCCTCCAAATGTGGAATGTACATCAAACATTATTTGGAACTCAATCATCATCAATCATGATTTTCTATCTATGATTGAATTGCATGCATATACAATATTATCAAATTTAAAACCATAAAAATCATAGGGATTAATCATGTACAGCCTCATTCTAAAATGATTGGGCTCGAAGATGGAAAGTATTACTATGCTATCAACATTTGGTGTAGATCCCTCTTAAATCTTCTTTTGCCTAGTAAGAGAGCAGTCCTAGGCATTATTTATATGGAAAAGACCGCAAGTCCTATTCTATATGTAGGCTTTTGATTTTCCTCTCTCATCATATAAATCATATAAATCAAATGTTGTTGGGATTTATTCTCTTTTCAAACTTGATTATTATTATTTAAAAAAAAAAAAGAATTTAAGTTATTTAAAGCCCAATTTTTTTTAAAATACAAAAAGATTGCATATATGTGTGTTCATGTGAGACATTATCGCATAAGGGAGCGTTTGGCTTACGGTGTTATATGGGATTAGGTGGGATGCGATTGCATTTGGTACCGAGCAAATTTCACCCTGCATTTAGGGAGAATGGGAAAGATCGAAATTAGGTTAGATGGATTTTCGTTTAGTCCCTATTAGATTAGGATGACTCTCGCCTAAAACTTTGAAAAGTTTTATAGATATGAACAAGTTTCATAGGTCCCACCATGATGTATGGACTATATCCATACCGTCCACCTATTTTTCGATATCATTTTAACATGCACTTCTCTTTTTTTTGAATTTTTTCATTATAGATAATTTTTTCTTATACTACTATGGCCCACCTAATGAGTGGATTTGCATGTTTTACTTGTGAGAGGCTTGTACCCAATGAGCCCACCAAATGGTAGACCTAGATATAACCATCCCATCCAATGCGTTGGGCTTGTCGCGAGGATCACCTTATAGAAAAATAAAACATGTTTACTCATTGAATCCACTGCACTTCTTTTTTGTTATTTGTAATGGGTAGAAATTGTTTTATATGGAGGGGCCCATTGGACTTTTATTTTGCACACGCACACATACCCCCACACATTCATGCCGTGGGGGAATTTCACCACCTATGGGTACTCAGAACCCTCGACCAGGTGTTGAAACTCCTGAGAGTCTACCCCTATGGGTACTCGTTGGACTTGAGAGACCCATTCTTACTTTTTAACATGAAGTTCTTTAAAACTAAGTAATATAGGGAGTGTTTGGATCTTAAGTTGCTTAAGATAAGCTACTTATTCATTTCTACTTATTAAGAAGATAAGTGTGTTTGGCAAATAACATATTTACCGGCTTTTCCTCTCCTTTGTCTCTCCTAATGCCTCTCTTCAATAACTTATGAAAAGTACCAAAAACTAAAAAAAATTAACTAAAGTGATTATATACTTTTAAGTAAAAAAAATTTACTTATAACTAATCTTAAACCAAACTTTCTTATTTGAAATAAGTCACTTACTATTGCAAGTAGCTTATTTGGTGGTATTCAAACGGGGCCTTGGTGTCCGTTTGGCTGCACCAAATTTCATGATATTTGGTGAGACAAAATTAGCAAAGGCCCAGTTAGTTGGAGGATAGTTATGGGTCTTACTTCTCTAGCAATGATCTGAGTTGCTCTACCCACCTTTCCAAACTTCTATAAAAAATATATGAGAGAGACACCACGACTCGAGTCGAGTCGACTCGGAATAGAACCACACTCGGCCAAGTTTCAAGCTGAGTCACCAAACAGTTGAGTGGCTCGGTTTGAGTTATCACGGCTCATCAAGCACCCATCTCCCTATCTGTGACTAGGATCATTTATCAGGTGTAATTTTTGGCCATGGCCCAATAGATGAACGGTCCTTATCTCTTACTAACTACCTTAATATTTTTATTTAGCATTGTCAAAGTTACATAGACTCTTCGTCATAATTACCATGTTTTAGTTTATTTTTATTTAAAACTGATATCAAAACCTTCCCATACACCTACTTGTATTTGGCCTTGTTATCATCCGTATCACTTATCTGGACCGTCCACTAGGTCCAGTCTACTTTTCATAGGCTGCCTTGTTAAAATCATAGAGATTGGATGATCCAAACCATTGGTCAATGGAATGCAAAAACGGATGAAGAAGATCGTTCATAGAAGATGGGTACAATTACGGACGTCTACGCATCCAATTTTTCTGTGGTTTTTTGCATGGTGCTATGATAAAAGAGGACTGGACCCAACCGACGGTCCAAACAGGTGATGCAAACACCAACTAGTCCAAATGCAACTAGGTGCACGGGAAGGTATAGATCGTTTCTATCAGCACGAAGTAGGGCTGTCAACGGGCCGGGTAGTGTCGATGGGCCTTCGGGCTTGGCCCGTATTGGGCCGGGTTTAGATGGTTTATTAAGCCTAATGGTCGGGCTCGGCATTAAATCAAGAGATAGATTAAAATTGGGCCGGACTCGGGCTTAGCACTCCAAAAGCCCATAAACCCATCCCACCACGATAAGTCTTTTCTAAACTTAATGTTCTCCATTTTCTTTTATTCTCCCTCTCTCTCACACATGAGGCATACCAAAATATCATTTATCCATGGAGATATTCAAGGCCCAGGCTCGGATAGACTCGGGTCCAACTTTGTGTAAATGTCCTTATTGAAGTTGTGCTAGACTATTTCGGCCCTTCATGTGTCTGAATTGGATTTAGGCTTAGGTTCAGAATTACAGGCCTAGCTTGCAACCTGCCCTAACTCAGCCCACTAATAGCCAAGGTTGAAAGGAGAGGTTAGGTACAGCCAAGGCATTACAAAATACGGTGCGGCCCTAATCATGGGGCCCACTTTGATACATGTATTCTGTTGATGCAAGAATCTGGACCACCCTCTTTTGACCTCCAAGCACCTATATAGGAAGAAGACAAAGGAAACCCTAGCTAGAGCGAGGGACCCTTCGATGCCAAAGTCAAGCTAGGAATTTGGGTCTGGTCGTGTTGAAGGGTTTAGGGTGAGAGATTTTGTGTACCTTTCCATGTCGATGGCTCCCCTTACTTATAGTGTTTGTGGGACGAGGTGGCCCGTCATCTTAGGCATGATCTTAGCCGTCCAAGCAAAATGTGTGCGAGTAATGGATGTTGACAGTTACCTTATAATCGCATGGTGGACAATTATGTGTGAGTGACGGGTGCCAGCAGTTACCCTAAACTTGTGCCCATTGGAAGACGATCATTGGCCAAGCCGAGGAAAGAGGTTGGCACAACCTCCTTTACGCTGAGGAGGGGGATTGTCATGCAGCTTGGTATGAGTCGAGGAGTTTTCTTGCATTTTCGGACATCATCTGTGTCGATTGGTTAATTGTCGAGAAGAGCTCGAAAGTCCTGCATCTATTGGCAACTACCGAACCCTCATTCATCTAGGTTGTTACCTTGTTCCGAGTAGAGGGATATACTCGTCAGTTTGTTGAGCTGATCACTCTGAAGCCATTCTAGCTGGTGTGAAGCTCAGTTCTTCCAGATGAGTTGTGGGGATATGCATTGGTCAGCCCGAGCCAGTCCCTAGAGGTGGTCAGGCTATATTTTCTCATAGCATATTCTATATCCACACCGCCAATCTGTTTCTTCATATCATTTCAAAGTGTGATCCCAAAAATTAAAAAAGACCCAATTCTCATGTAGACCATACCATAGGAAACAATGGTTACTGACCATCAATGGTACACAAAGGTTTTGGATCCTGTAGATATTTGCTTTTTTGTTCTTTCATCCAGGTTTACATTACCTTATTAGCAGGTTGGATGGCAAATAAACATTACAATGGGCCCTAGGAAGTTCTTGATGGTAGGGCATTCAATCACTATCTTTTCCAATGATATGGTGCACCGTAGAATTGGATCTACTTCATTTTTGGGATAATGCCCCAAAAATGATCTGAAAAAACGGATGGACAACATGGATATAGAATACATACATCAAGGTGGGGCCCACGGTAAGGGCCGCACGTAATTCGCTCCCAAGGTTGACACTGAGTCAAGTTAACGGGCCAACCAACCCGACCCGCTCAAAAGCCAGATTTGGGTTTAGTTAATCGGGCTCGGGTCAGAAAAAGGTGACCCGTTTGAGTGTACGAGTATCCAGTCGGGCTTGTATCGGGTTAGTAATTGAATTCCGTGCCCATTAATCAGCGGCCCGGGCTTGAGCCGATCTGACCTGACCATAACCCGACTTGGAGTTGTAATTGGCCGCTTTTGGCCGGGCCCAGCATGGAACGAACACAACAAAAGCAGATTGCGTATCGTGTAAATTCTGTAGGGCCCACCATGATTTATGTATTTTATCCACTCCGTCCATCCATTTTACTAGATAATTTTAGTGTTGAGTAAAAAAATGAAGCATATCTAGAGATAAAGTGGACCACACCATAGGAAAGAGTGTGCATTAAACTTCTACCATTGAAAACTTCGTGGGGCCACAGAAATCTTGGTTCCATCTTATATTTGTGTTTTCCTTCATCCATGTCTGTGCGATCTTGTGAACGGGTTGGAAGGAAAATAAACATCACTGTAGGCCCCACGAAGGTTTCAACGGTGGGAATAATTCTTCCCATTGTTTCCTTATGTGTGGTCTACTTGAGCTTTAGATATGCTTAAATTTTCGGTTCAACCTCTAAAGTGACATGAAAAAATAGATGAATGGCATGGATAAACCACATACATTCTTGGTGGGAGTTTATTCGGTACCATAAAAGCTTACTGAAATACTCGTATCTCTTTGCTGCACACTACAAAAGAAATGGATACCTGGAAAAACAAACCGTCTACATGCGAGATGCACATGTTGCCTGTTACGATATAATACAGATCCTATTCTAACAACCACACAAATTAGGTGGTGATGTATTAGGCATGGTGGGGCCAGCGTGATGTATGTGTTTTATATACATCCTGTCCATCCATTTTTCCATCCCATTTTAGGGCCTCAACAAAAAAAATGAAGCAGATAAAAAGCTCGGGTGGACTGCATCACATGAAATAGTGGAGATAATGACACCTATTACTGAAACCTTCCAAGCGCCCATGTAATGTTTATTTGCCACCCAACATATTGATAATGTCACGCGGACCTTGATGAAGGGAAAATACAAATATCAACTTGATCCAAAACTTATGTGGCCCCAAGAAGTTTTTAACGGTGGGATGGTCCACTTGATCTTTGGATCTGCTTCATTTTCAGGTTCGTATCCTAAAATGAGCTGCTGAAATTTATGAATGGACCACGCGGATACAAAACACATACATCGAGGTGTCCCCACATCACCCAACACATCATGGATAGCGTGGCTAACACTACCTGATCCGTATCCAGCCAAACATATCTATCCGGACATTGCCCAAATGGTTTTTGGAAGGGATGCGGATTGCCTGCGAAAGCAATTTCCAAAGATGGAAAGCTCTTAGGAAAGCCAGGTAGGCCCATTGTGATGGTTGTGAGAAATTTAATTTATTCATCCTTTTTGCCATATTATATTACCAGATAAGCCAAAAAAAATAATGCAAATACAATACTCAATTATGTTGCACCACATAGTATTTTTCAGGCTCATTTTTGTGTTTTCAATTTATTATAGTAGGAATGACATTATGAACGGTATAAATGACATACATGCTAAGATGGACTCGCGGAGATTTCAACAGTAGGCACTCATCTGCCCACTTTTTCCTGCCATACAGCCCATTTGAGTTTTAGAATTACATCATTTTTTAATTATATCTTAACATGATCTGGAAAAAAATGGACAAGGTGGATTTTTGGTAAATAGCACGGTTTGCCCACCTAGCTACCTTAGCAGGAAGTTCAGTGGAACCTTTTGCAGGGAATACTCATCCAATTGGAACAGAATGCTTGGAAGATAGAACCGGCTAAGTCCGGCTAAAATGATGATAGTCCAAGCCTTAGGAGCAAATTAGGTGAGACCCTAAACTCACCCAAGTGGGTAGGGTCTTTACCGTGGGGTCCACCTTGATGTATGCATTTTGTATCCGAGTTGTCTATACTTTTTTTTTCCAAATCATTTTAGGTTATCATCCAAAAAATAAATAAAAAATGAACTGATTTTTATTTGTTTTCCTAATGTTAACCGAATGAAACTCATTCACTCAAAATATTAAAAATCATATATATATATATATAGAGAGAGAGAGAGAGAGAGAGAGAGAGAGAGAGAGAGAGAGAGAGAGGTATGCGTCGTGCTCACCTGTGCACCTAGGCACATGCACATCTTTGCAGACATGTCATGGGTGTTTAATCTTAACAGTCCATGTGATGGGGAATCCCATGAAACTCAAAGGTACAAATTTTCATCCTATCTAAAATTCTAGTGGGCCAATAGAAATGTAAGTCAAGGAAGAAAACTATTTTCATTTTTAATAGCTCACCAAAGTTTTGGATCCAAGTAAAACTTGGGCCCAGGAGTTTCATGAGGTTTTGCTTCACATGAAAATTTAGAATTTGAACTCACATCGCTTATGATGAGTTGTTTAAAAAGTTCTTACGAGTTTTGCACAAACTGATGTGTAGCTGAGCATTTAGCTACACACACACATACACACACACGCAGCCTTATCAATGGATTGGATGACAACTAAACACTAAGTAAACATTAAGGTGGGCACTAAGAAGTTTTTAACGGTAAGGTGTTGAATCACTGCTGTTTCTTAGAGTATGGTCTACTTGAGCTCCAGATCTTCTTCGATTTTGAATCATGCCTTAAAATGATTTTAAAAAACGCATGAACGGGGTGGATACAGCACCATCTTGGGCGAGGCCGGGTCCCACCTAATCCTCTCCCCCATGCCCAGCCCACGGTCGAAACCCGGTCCAGGCCGGGTTGGTGGGCAACGGTGCCTAAAACCCGGCCAATTAGATTAGTGTACTTACGTTAGACGTACAAGTTAAGTTTCGTTTATATCATCTGTAATAAATATTTACGTTTACGAAAGAGAGATTTTTCTATTTAAATGCAATCATTGAAGGTCCGATGCGATTAATATTTTCAAGTCCGATCCAGTGGTACCACTACCACCGCAAGCTTACGGTGGTAATGGGGAGATGTGGGGCCCACCTGGTGTATGTATCTCATCTAATCCATATATCAGATGGGTCCCCTCAGGTTACTCTTAGGACCCAAAAACAGCTCGATCCGAAATCTGGTGGGCCATAGCTCACGGAATGGGAGGAATGGCCATCCTTGATTCTCAATGGGGTTCACCTGAGTTTTAGAATAACTTAGTTTTTGTGCTCACCGTTCATCTAGGACAATGAAGGATCTGGACGGTCTGGATTCTATATACACAACACGGTGGCCCCCAATCAATTGGTGGGTTTCCCTGTGGTGTGGCCCACCTGCCGTTTTGTCTAAGAGTATGTGAGGCGGAAGCAGATTGGCTGGTGTACAGCTATATAGTGTAGGTACTCGTCGTGCGAAGATGAGCGATCACGCTCCTCGAGCTCCGAGTTGTACGAACGGTTGAAAGTAGATCAAAGTTATATGGTCTCTAAAATAATGTATTTATTATATTCACCGTTCATCAATTTTTCGACATCATTTTAGAGGACAAGCCAAAAAATGAATTATATCCAAATCTCAACTTGACAACACCACAAGTAGCAGCGGAGGTACCGATTTTCACCGTTAAAACAATCGTAGTGCCAACCATGACGTTTATTTCCCGTGCAATCTGTTCATAGGGTCAAGAGGAAAAACAAATTTCATATTGATTGAAAACTTCCGTGATCTCAAAAACGGGTTTCAATGGTAGACGTTCAATCCATTACTGCTTTTTCCAGTGTGATCCACTTGAACGTTAGAGATGTCTTATTTTTATTCCCTTAGGACGAGCTCGCCTAATACGGTTTGAATATAATATATACCTTGGTGACGTCAATACACCAGCTATATTGCTGCTGTCCCGCACAGCAGCCAATCCTATACACAGATCGGATGTCACGTGGCCACCCTTCACCCCGCTTACCACCAGACAGCCGATTGCGTGGTGTCCGACACACCACCGACCTATGTGATGCGTTGACGTCATCGAATTCTGTGAACCCCACTATGATTTCTGTGTTATATCCACACCATCCATCCATTTGGAGAGATCAACCCAAAAATGAGGCAGATCAAAAACTAAGAGGACCACACCACAAAAAGCAGTGGAGAAATTGATAGCCACCGTTGAAACCATCCAAGGCCCACCATGACGTTTATTTTCCATCCAACCTGTTGATAAGGTCACACAGACCTGGATGAAGGGAAAGAAACAAATATCAGCATGATCCAAAACTTCTGTGGCCCCTAAAATGTTTTCAATGGTAGCGTTCAATCCCCACTGTTTTCTGTGATCCACCTTAGCTTTAGATCGCCTTCAGTTTTGATCTCATGCCCTGAAATGATCTCGAAAAATGGATGGACGGTTTGGATATAACACATACATCATGGTGGGCCCCACAGAACTTCGTGGCCTCATCACATCACCAACTTCGGCACACCACGGAGTCCGCCTCCACAGCTTACGGCCGCATGCTGTATATTTTATCCAAGTTGGGCACACGTGCATAAAAGATCTGGACCTTCCATTTGTCGGGCACATAAGGTGTGGATAATATATATATATATATATATATATAGAGAGAGAGAGAGAGAGAGAGAGAGGAGCCCGGTGATCCTTAGATGTTGGCTGGAGGACTAAGATAACAAATGAATGGCTCAGAAATCTTTCATGGAGCCGTCCGATCATTTCTATATTGGTCTATGACCCGTTGCTCGGGATTTCCCCCATCAGTTTAATACGCGGAGAAGAAACAAAAGATCCAACTACAACAGTTTAACGGTCCAGATCTCACAAACGTGGTGCCACGTGTACGGATATTAAGTGTATAGTTTCTCCATTTCTTCTCGTTTCTAGTAAAAAGTTCATTGAAAGGATGTTTTTGCTCAATGCTCCATTGAGATTCATAGCCTGACCATTTACGATGCAGCCTGCATGGATGCATGGTTAAATGACCAGGACCGTCCATTTCAGAACTGTTACTGTGGAGAGGCACTCATGTGAAAATCACACCGTCAAAAATAAAAATCATCAATGTGGTGGAAAAGTTGGTCTATAGAACGGTTGAGATCGCTCAGTGGTACAAGCCCATCAAATGGGCCACCGGGATAGGACGTGTGCCGTAGTCATCTCTCAGAAAATTATATTTCCGTGGCCCACGGTTCAACGATCCAAACAGTTGATATCATGGCCCACCATGGATGGCTCATTGATCAAAATCCTCAGGACTGAAAGAACCCTGACCGTTTAAATAGGTGGTCAACAAATAGACGGTTAGTAGAGAAAGACTGACACTCACATTCATCTATAAAAAGATCGAATATTACAATAGCTAGGTTCTTCCGAGGTTACGAATTTTTGGTGCATAGGCCGTCCGCCGTGAGGCAAGTCATATCAACGGCTAGCATCGATCAATTGCACATCTTGCACGGTCCGGATCTTTTCATGTGGGAGATTTTGGTGCATTTTCCATCTGCCGTGCGACTCAAATCAATAGGCCAATGGTCTGGATTACCAAACCATGGGCTCCAACTGTCAGGATTGAAAAGCCGTGTATACCCTGCAATATATAGTGTGTTTAAAGGGCCTACTTGATGGATGGCCTGGATTTTGTACATACACGGCGCGAAAACGTATATTAGCCAACAGTTTTCTGGGGCCATACGTATGTATGACCTTAACCGTCCAAGGGGTGGGCCCCCAGACGGATAGGCCACAGGCAAAGTACGATTTTCCACAAACGATCCTAAACGTTCAATCCATTGAACATTAAAGTCCTTTTTTTTTGAATGGTTAAGATCATCTTTATAGAAAGAAAAGTGGGTCCCACACTAATCCACGTGCCCCAGCTGGCGGATTTAACTTCAGTAGTCCGGAGGACTACCTTCCTCTCTACCCGTCTCAAAATCCTTTTACCAAGTACGAACAAAGAAACTCCTTCGGAGTTCTTCGTCCCTTTCCCGGAAATTCCCAGACGGTCGATAATGCTCTACAACAGGTGCTGCAGGGAGCCGGTGCAACAAAAATCTCCGTGGGGCCCACTGCGATGTCTGCGACAAATCCACTCCGTTCATCAGTTGCGCCAGCTCATATTAGAGCATTATTAAAAAATAAGAAGATCCGAAGTTCAGGTGCGCCACACCTTAGGAAATAGTAAGAATGGGGTTGCCCAACGTTGAAATGTTCCTGGGGCCACCGAAGATTTTGGGATTCACGCAATGTTTGTGTCCCTTCATCCCGGTGGATTCACCATTTGAACGGGTTAGATGGCATACAAGCTTCACGGTGGACCTAAGAAGGTTTCAACGGTGGGGCCCTTCCTTCCCTCTATTTCCTATGGTGTGGCCCAGTTGAGTTTTGCATGTGACTTATATTTAGGTCCACGTCCCAACATGAGCTAGCACAACTGATGAACGGGGTGGATGTCACGCTGACATCACAGTGGAACCACAGAGGTTATTGTTGCACGGGCTCCCTACACCAACCGCTGTAGGATACTCGCGTCCAGTAGCTTCCCTAAGATGAACGGCAACTCTCTCTGTACACGTGGCCACGTGGACGGCCTAGATGAAGCATGTATGGCTGTTCGAAGTCCTGCAAAAACAATAAAAATAATAAAACAGAAAAAGGGCATCGACGCCCTGGGCGTCAAAAGGGGGCGTCAAGACTCGAAAAAAAAAGAAAAAAGAAAAAAGAAAAAAAAAAACTGTATATCTCCCATCTGCTGACTCCTTCCACGTGTCAACCTGTGAATAGCGTCCCCATCGCTGACGTGGCGAGCCACGGGAATTGGCGGGAGAAGATTCCGCAACAAAAGATATTTTCGCCGGAGACTTGCCAGCTGGCCCAACCATCTCGTCCCTCCACGTCGTCTACCAGCTGGGCCCCACATCCCCCCAAAACCAAAATACCGCGAGAAAAACCCCCAACCCAAATGCACGAGTCATGCGCCCCAAATTCACGCGAAACCCAAACCCAAATTAGATTCCCCCGTCGAAAGCGAGAAAAAGCTCAAAACTCGCGCGCCATCCAACGCTCGAGAGGACGCCACGTGTACACGATCCCCACATCGTCTCCGTCCGTGACAGATAGGACGGTCAGCTCACGGGCAGCGCGGAGAGCCCATCTACCATCGGATCCTTGCCTCAGGACAAACCTACGGCAGAGATTAATCCCGGGCAGATCTGGATTGCCTTTATATTGCGGTGTCGCTGCTCTCTCCATCCTCGCTTCTGAGGGTCTTCCAAAACCCTCGTCTATTTTTCCAGAATTTCTCCGATTTTCTTCCCGTTTTGCCCCCCTCCCGATCTCCGGCCGATCCCGGCGCCAAGATCCCTTCCTCCGGCGGCCTTCCCCGACCAGATCCCACCCTTTTTCCGGCGAATCTCGCGCCGATTCCATGTTCCACTGCCTCCATCCGCCCAAATCCCGCCGGAAAACCGCCGGATTCCGTCAGATCTGACGGGATCCCCGTTCATGCATGGCGTCCGCTCTGCTTGCCAGCCGGAATGAGCCGTACTGGGGAGAACGGAAGGTGTATATGAGGAAAAACCCTAACCCTAACCCTAAATCAAACCCTAACCCTAACCCTAATTCTAAGAAGCTGATCTTAGATCCGTTAGACCAGATCCATGTCCGGCAACCCGAAGAACCGACGACCGTCGCCGCAGCGGCCGCTGCCGCCTCCGACGACTCGTCATCGCTCAACCGGAAATCGATCAGCCTCAACCGGAAGGAATCTGCCCCGGCCGCTGCCACCGCTGGATACATCACCTTCAACATCGCTGCGTATTCGAGGCGGGAGCTTCGAGATCTGAAGAAGCGCCTGGTCTCGGAGCTAGAGAAGGTCCGGAGCTTGAGCCACCGGATTGATCGAGAATTCCAGTCTAGATCTGGATACAGCGCATCTCAGTTCTCCGGGAACTACTGCGGCGGCCGCGAGGTGACGTCTGCACGCCCCCCCGCGCTGAATCTCTCGGCGTTGGATGGGGCTCCTTTCTCCGATGGAGCTAAGGAGAAGCGGACACCAAAGGCAAACCAGTACTACCGGCCGTCCGAGTTCCTGATCGGGAAGGAGAAGCTGCCGCCTCCTCCAGAGGCCAAGAAAGCTTCTGGAAGCAAGCGGCCCCTGGCCCCGCCGGTGTTGGCTCGCGATCCAAAGCGTCCGGCGTCTGAGTCATCCACCGGGAACTTTCTTACCTCTGCGATGAAGAAGTGCAGCCAGATCTTGATAAAGCTGATGAAGCACAAGCACGGCTGGATCTTCAATGTTCCTGTTGATGTTGTCGGCATGGGCCTCCATGATTACCACCAGATCATCAAGCATCCGATGGATCTAGGGACTGTGAAGTCGAAAATGATGAAGAATCTCTACAATTCGCCGCTTGAGTTTGCTGCAGATGTGCGGCTGACCTTCAACAATGCGCAGATTTACAATCCGAAGGGCCACGATGTGTATGCTGCGGCAGAACAGCTCCTGGGCCGCTTTGAGGAGATGTTCAGCCCTGTGTACAGGGGGTATGAGGATGAGCTGCGGACAATTGAGATGGAGGAGATCCGGCGAAATTCGTGGAACCAGATCCCTGCAACGACACCGGAGAGTGTCAAGAGGCCTGACCCGAGTCCAACACCAACTCCAACTCCTCCAGCCCCTATGTTGAACCCACCACCGATCCAAAACCCCTCACCGGCCTCAGCCAAGCCCTCGATGATGAGACCAATGACAGGGAAGCAGCCAAAGCCAAAGGCAAAAGACCCTAACAAGCGGGAGATGAGCTATGATGAGAAGCAGAAGCTGGGCATGAACCTTCAGAGCCTCCCAGCGGAGAAGATGGACCAGGTGGTGCAGATTATAAAGCGGAGAAATCCCAATCTGTCTCACCATGGGGATGAGATCGAGGTTGATATTGAGGTTGTTGACACGGAGACACTGTGGGAACTCGATCGGTTTGTGTCTAATTGCAAGAAGATGATGAGCAAGTTGAAGAGGCAGGCGCTTGCCACAAACCAGATCATGGCATCCGCCCCTGAGGGCAACAAGGTAATAAGATCGAATACCTCGGATCATACAAAATCCCATGAAATCCTTCTTGAGTATTTGATTGCTGATGTGAATTTGCATGTTTTACAGTCTCCTCCTCCTGCGGTTGACACAACTGAGGAAGCTGCATCCGCAAAGAAGGGCAGCAAGAAAGGGGAAATAGGTGAGGAAGATGTTGACATTGGTGAGGACATGCCGTCAACAAACTTCCCGCCGGTTGAGATAGAGAAGGACACTGCTGGGAACGCCAGCCGGTCAAGCAGCTCTAGCAGCTCCAGTAGCGATTCTTCATCATCCAGTGGTACTTTAACAGACCCATCAACACTGCTTCAAAGATGGAATGGAAGTTTGGATTTTAGCCCACTCACTTCAATTTTTATTGTTGCAGATTCGGATTCAGGCAGCTCGTCGGGGAGTGATTCCGATGCGGATGATGCACAATCGCCATTGGCAGGATCAAAAGCCACTTCCCCGAGAAGCTAGATGGTTGTGATCTGGTGGGGCAAGCCTTGATTTGGGGTCAGCAGAGTGGGAAAAGCTGGTGTTGAAGAAATATGGGTGAGAGCGAGGTATGGCATAATACTCAACTGCCTTTATTACTCTTGTTGATGATGATGTTAGATAGATAGATAGACTACAGAGGAAAATGGAGATCTGAGGATTTGTGGGTTTTTCTTTTTTCTTCTTTTTCGTCCTTTTGGTTGCAGTTTTAAGGAGGGAATGTGGCTGGCAATGTGTATCATATGTAAAGAGAGGACCAAAGAAGAAGGTAGATTAGGGTTAGGTCAGATTTAGATGATAGAGAGAGAGGGAGAGAGAGAGAGAGAGATTTTGTACCATACAGAAAAGGGCTGATGATTTTCCCATCAAAAGGCTTTTGGCAAAAATATAATTCTTTCTTGTTTTTCCAGAGAGACAGTGATCAATGGGCCCACTACCGTCCATCATCATCACCATCCCAGGACATGAATTATTACCCAACAAACATGTTAAGAAAGAAAAAAAAAAAAGAAAGAAAAGAAAAAGCAAGAGCAGATTATCAAAAAGGAGAAAGATGGGGTTGCCTTGAATGACAAGCATGTGGGGTGGGATTTGAGGATTGTGGGCCCCACGCACCCTCTTTTTTTTTTCTTTTTTTTTTTTAAATCCTTGTTTCCCTTCTCTTTTGTTCTTTTTTCCTCTCTCTGTGTTGCCTGTGTAGGTGTGGGTGTGGGTGTGGGTATTTGTAACTATAACAGCTGTTTCAGCTCTCGGCCCCCCCCTTTTTTTTTTTTTTTTTAAATTTGATAATCAAAGGGATCTCCGAATCCTGGTTTTGAGGTGTTAATCTATGAACTGATTTGGGATAGAAATTTAAAAATAGAACATGTAACCCAGTAGTAACTATTCCAAGTATTAAAATGGCAAAGTGATGCAAGGGATCACCAAATTACACACCAGCCTTGCATATACTGGGGACCAGCATATCAATGGTCCAGATCATGTGCACTGTGCAGTAACAAGGATGTGGAAACCCATGTTTGCAGATTTTGAGGCTACTCTGTAAATAAATAAAAAGGCGGGGACCAAATAGCTGGAACAGAGGTTTGAGAAAGACCGACGTTACCAAATGAGATAAGAGGGAGTAGATGTGGTAAAAGAGTAATGCAATCCCTCGGACGTGCAAATATATAGCCAAGCTTCAAATACACATGACTATTAAAAAAACGCAATCAACTCGATCGAATCTGCATAAGAAGATGATGTAGCCAAACATATATATATAAAAAAAAAAGGCCACGAGTTCAAGTTCTTTGCCAGGTTAAAAGGGTCCTCACATCATTCCCAGCTACGCATTTTTTGTGGTATAAGATGTGAGGTTTGGAAATCTTGCTTATCAAAATGACCCGTAGGACTGCCCAACCATTGTTTTTCTATCCAATACCTATCTTGGTCGTTTCCCATAATATGCAATGATAAAAATAAAACATAAAAAATAAAAACACTTGCCTTTGTTGTTTCATACTCATACTTGTTTCAGGAAGAGTAAGACCAGAATGCAATAAGACGGCTATTATCAGGTACAATTTTCCAGGCCCACCCAAGTGGGTCTACTCATGATCCACAGTCAAGACTCTGGAATGGTGATCACCAAAGGAATAACCATGATTGGATGATCACAACCACAGGATTAAGGACATGCAAAATAGATGGTATAACTGATGACGGTCTCACCGTGTTCATAGTAGAAGCACTCGATCAGTATGATGTTGCAGACAAATCCGCTGCGGACACTTCCTATCTGATGATAGGTCATGTTCATCGAAGGCCCACTTGGCCCCACATAAATTGGTGCAATAAAAAGGTTTTTTTTTTTTTTTTTAATTTCGTTTGGATGTATCGGATCAGAGGTCAGAAATGCAGTATCCAATATAGAGAGAGCAATGATCCATGATATCTGAAAGGCAATGAAGTATATAATATTACCTGTGGAAGGCAATGATGTGTATATAATATTACCTGTAGAAAGCAATGCCCATAGAGCTATTCAGAAATATTTCAGCAATACAGGCAACATATCTTAAACACCACAAGTGAATCAAACAAAGAGTTAGTCAAACCTAGTTTCCCATTAAATGTTTAAAACTCTATATATTTAAGAGGATAGGCTGCAGACAAACTCATTTTTTGGGCACACCAAATTAGATCAATTTTATTCAGAAAAAAAAAACAGAGATGGGTGGTTGCCACCCATTGATAAAACTATGTAGAAGAGGAATTTTTTTTAGCAAAGATTTTTGAAAAGCATGGATTTGGGAGGCAAAGAACAAGTTTGACCATCTACATGCATCATTATATATATATGTATATATATAAGTATTCTATTTTAACCTTATTTATCTCTAATACATAGACATGCATATGAAGTTATGAACAAATAGCCATTTTTTTTTATTAAACCTGAACTCTCCTTTCTCCAAATTTTTGGCAGAAATGGGCACACGTGTAAAACCTGAGTTCCATGGCTAAAAAAATGTTGGAACTAACTTATTTGGCGATCTCACCTATAGAAAGAAGATGTTATTTATAAATTGACAAAAAATACAAATACAAGAAGATTATTGGATTTAAAGAGGACCCTAGTGGAATCATGCCAGATGACATGGACCATAGGAGAGGGAAGCAGGACTGAGATTTCGAAGCAGCGGTTGGGTCACCTTGAGTAGACTATACCTAAAACAACAGGTTCAACAAGAACTCTTAAATATGAAAATTCCCAACTCCACGCTAGAGCCATGCTAGAGAGAATGTATAGCATCCATTCTCGATTCCCATCATTGCTATATAACCGTCTGCCTAAAAATGTTCTTGGTCACAAGTGTTTAGTAGCTCCTCATCATCTTCAAATACATTGTCATCACGACCATGTTCTTGTTTTTTCCACTCTTGTATCGTCCTTAACCTAATGGACGCACGCCATACTCTAGTCCACCACCTTGGCTCCCTACCTCAGTCGGAAAACTTTCGATCTCTTCATCCAGGCCTCAGCCAAGTGATTGGTAAGCCAACAGTCAGGATTGAACATTATCTTGATAATCCTAGAACAAGCAAGTAGCAAGTAGCTCCTTTCAACTTACTGCTCTCCAACCCAAGCTGAATATGAAGAAAGATATCAAAGTCACAACAGATTCTGCTCATTTCCTTCACTCAGCCAATTGCATACAACTTAATCAGATCCATCACTCCAGTGTAACCTTCCAAGCTATAACCCCACACAAATACTTACTGGGGTTTGGGGTTGAAGATTCAAGGCAATCTTTGTTGCAGGAAAACTGAAATGAAGACCTGAGACAGGAATGTTCCATTAGAATTTTCAACCTAAGTCACAATATCCAAGATAGAGTCTGCCCAATGCTCCACCACCACAGATGATTCATGATCACCATTTGGGTCGGCCCCATCAGCACCGTTTGCCTATCTTGGAGAATCAGATGTCCTTGCCAGGTGTTGTAATGACATTAGATGGCCCTAATCAACTTGCCTGCCTAACCATTTAATTATGTGCCACATGGATGGGTCACATGTTAATCATCAATCACATGCCCCAAGCGGCATGCGCAAACACTTCTAACCACCACAACATACACTCATTGTCCACCTTCATTGTTCATGCTATTATTGATCCAGAACACTGCAAACTACTAGAGCATCATTTTGGAGGTACAATCAGTGTTTGTCTTGTGATTTTGTAGGCTTGTTTGGCTGACATTTACTTGAAAAAAACTGCATTTCAAAATAACGCTATTCTTGGGTTCCTCATTCCACTATTTGTCTAATTGATTTAGGATCTGTTTGGAAGACCAAATAGAAGAGAAACCTTCACCCACTTCTTCAGAAATGCTTCATGTTTGGGAGAAACTACAGCTCAGATTTACTGTATGATTGACACTAAGTCCTTAATTCCGTAACTTCGGCTCCACTTCATGTTTGCTTCACGTCAAGCATTTTCATATTTCCTATGTGGGTGTCTTGGAGCTATTCCTAATCCTGCAAGTTATCTCTCATAAACAATGGGTCCCTCTAATCTTGATCATCCTAGTATCCATCTAAACCAACGTCAACTAAATCGCCAACCCCCTTACATTTCACATTCTGATTCTGCAACCTGAATTGTGGGCCATTTGCAATCTCAATGGCCGCTTTTGTCAATGGGAAATCTTGGTTCTATACTCCTACTGTAGATTAACTTGTTATGTCAATCTATATTCAGAATATAGAGATTAATATTTTGATTAATGGAACATCATGCATATAAATAATATTATGCATGGGGAACTATAACTTATTTTGTAGATGCATGGGCCATGGTTGCTCTATCCACGCCATTGATATGATAAGCCCCGAGTGTACCCCTGCATCCAGACCCCACTCGAGCCCGGTGTGAAAACGCTCCTGCATTAATCACCCCCGATGAGGAGTTTCGAACAAAAGACCTCCTGCTCTGATACCACTTTGATGAAAGACAACTAACCACTTGCTCTAAAAGCTCGAACTGATGGAGCGTGGCGAATCAATCCCTTTATCTCATAGCCCAAGCCCCACATCCCATGGGTTAGGTCCTCGACCGAACCCCCTTCATGGACCCCACATCCCATAGGTTCCACCTCACACAGGCCCCCCACCTCAAGTGTGCCCCCGCATCCCACATCCACCCCACTCGAGCCTGATGTGAAATTGTCCCTACATTACACATTCAATGAAGGAAAGGCCAAAGATTCAAGGCTAGGATCTTCTAATGTGGGAGATTTTGGAAGAATGGTCCATCCATGATGAGGGCCATCGGATCAATGGTTTGGATAAACCAACCATGAGCCCCACATCAACAAGCTAAGTTCTGAACAGTGAGTTCCCTCTTCGTTCCTCTAATAATATGCACAATTTCATATATAAATCACAACAATATCCATTTGTATATAAAACTATGTTGTATTGTATATATCTAGCGTACCCCCCAATTTCTTACCCCTCATGTACCACAAATTGGTGGAAGTAGCTCACATGTTACAATGCTAGTAGGTAACCTTGATCCAAACATTTTCCGGACATCAAACGAAATCTAGGATGATATAATAATCAATGACTTGATTCTAACAGTGGTTTATAGTTTGGACCTCAAGCATATGGCGAACCATCTAGGTAGCATATCCATCTACCCCTTTCATTTTATTTTGTTCTTCGTACCTCTGCAATATATAACAAGAACTGCCAAGTTCCCCTCCCTCCCTCTTTCAAAACAACTAAACCATGCCAATGTGAAAGGATATGAGATGGGCTTTGGAGCTGCTAAAAGGACATTTAGGTGATTAGGGAGGATGCTAAGTTGTCTCAAAGAAACCTACTTTTTACAATCATTTCCCTCCCTCCTTCCCTATATCTCTGAATAAGAATGAGTTGTGTGTGTGCACACTAGGCCTTAATCTCTGAATTTTATGTGTGTGTGTGTGCACTTGGTCTTAATCTCTGAATTTGTGTGCATGTGCGCGTGCGCAAGTGTATGGACTTGTATCTCGGAATGATTTCTATCAGTCCAAAACTAAATTTGCCATGCTCTCTAAACTGTCATTTCTCTACCGAGGGTTCTCTTTGAATGACATCAAACAACCAAAAATTTCATGCACCTACCTAAGCCCTACTTTCTTTGTTGAATTGGAGTCCCTATAAATCTTCCACAGCCTATGTGGTTCATTCTCCCATGATATGTGCACCTAAATGGGGTGTTGCGGTCATAAGTGACAAATGTATCATGGGAAAGTTATCCTAGACTTTGCTCTAGTAAGAATAAAGAGGAATGTTACCATGACGCATGTGTTTCAAATCCACCAAAACACAAGTGATAGGGACTGTTAATTTGGTGGCCACCATGTGGATGGAGCCATATTCCGGATGCAAGGAAACACACGGAAGGGATGCTTTGCTCGAAACAGAGCAATTCCAAATGCAACAGGCAAAACTTGTGACTGGACAGTCAGTTTGGCCTATAGCGCATCATGTGATCACCTGCCAAAAGAAATAGTCCCAATCCCCATACATGTTGCCCATGTGTAACATGACAATGCCACTTCAAGAGTCTCTATGACGTGACCGTCGTAATTGCATTTCTCGAAGTGAAAAATGCTAGCAACAGAATATATTTTTTCTAAAATTGGTTCATTCAATCCCTGCAAGAATCCTAAAAACACACTCCCTTTTTTTTATTCTTGATCCCTCGACACATGTACTCATGGAATGTTAGAGAATCAGCCATATACAATCCTTGTCACATTCGTTACCCATGCCCATCCAACAAAAGAAGGCTCACAACATCCACTGCTTAGTTATTTCAGCACCAGATCAATCACTATAGCAATATCCTATCACTTGTGTTGTCACTTGGTAGTAGCGATCAAAGTCTTGGTTCCATTCGTAATGATTTTTGCAGGAGGCACCCAAAAATTGATTCTAGGTAAGTTCATGTTATTCATGTTTCAAGCTAGTTTCATCAAGTTCTCTAGAAGCAAAAAGGATCAGCCAAACTGGACGATCAAGACGAAATCTTTTGGACAAAAGCAGCCAAATCTAAATGTGGAAGAATTTCCCTAAATTAGTAACAAATCCAACCTATCGGTATGGTATCCAATCTCTATAATCTAGACAACAACACATGCATCCTAGTCAGACAGAGAGACTTCTAGAAGCCCAATTCGTTTACACCATTATACGAATACATTAAAAGCATTATGTTATAAATGCAAAACAAACCAAAATGCAAAATAAACTTAAAATTTGAATTATTTATAGAATTTTTCTACCTGCTCATCTACACGCCAGTGCACATGGCAATACAGAAAACACATGCACAGACTGAGCACTCCATCAGGCAGGCCTGCACTGTGAATAGATTTAGACAATGAAGCATGTTTTTTCAATCAGAGAATAGAGATCCAAATGACCCAAAAACATTCATCTATCACAGAAAAGCTGAATCAAACAGTCTTCAATGACATGGGATTATATGCAATGGAGCCATATTCATTGTAGATCGCCACCATTTCACATGTTGCTTACACCCGCTTTCTGTTTGCAGAATTGAAACAGTAAGAAAGCTTACTACTTCAATTCCGGAAACGGGAAGTGGGTTTAGACTATTTTGAGGAAATGAAAAGTGGGTGTTACAAAATCAATCAACGTAGGTGTGGATATGAAATCCCATTCTTTCATTCATTGGCAATGAAAGAACACTGAACAAGAAAATGGCAAATTCAAATGTACAAGATTCATCCCATACAATAATCACTTCAAATAAGTAAATCATACCACAAAAAACCAGAAGCATATGTGCAAAATGATCAGTTACAAAAGAAGAAACACAAAATAAAATCTTAGCAATAACAATAACAAGCAGAAGCAACCAAAATCTCTAGCACACCAACTACAAGTCATCAGTTCAACATACATACATACCTACATAAAGAGTTTTTCTTTTGTGGGTATTCTTGTTTGAGTTCCTTGCAATACAAAACAAAAAGTAAAAAGATCTACAATTTTCTTCATACATTCATGCATATCAATAACAAGTTATATGTTCATCACAAACATAAATATATACATACATATAAGAGTTTTTCTTTTGTGGATCTTCTTGTTTGAGTTCCTTGCAATACAAAAAGAACATAAAAAACCTACAATTCTCTTCATACATACATACACACATACATATAAGAGTTTTTCTTTTGTGGGTGTTCTTCCTATTTGGGTTCCTTGCAATACCCAAAAAAAAATAAAAATAAAACAATTTTCTTCTACAGCAGATTCATCATAGTATTAAAGCCTACCTATCTAAACAAACCCATCAAGAAAACTAGCAAAAAAATAAAAATAAATAAATAAATAAACTTTAAATAAAAAAGTAGAGAACAGATCATACCTCAAATGCTTTCACAATCTCAAGACTTTAAATAAATAAAAAATAAAAACCTCATTAGTCATTAACATCTAAGGGCCAAAAAACCCAAGGCCGCAAAATCAAATATTCAATGAAGAGTGTGAAAGGAAGAATATATCTCCATTAAGCCTTTATGAACAGTGACAATATGTGTTTTTATTGTAGAGGGATGCTCCAGTTCTCTGAGAGCACTTATAAGTTATAGTACTCCTATTTTTATTGATTAACTTGGACACTCCAATCAATCCATCTGAACCTTCCATTAGTCTATAACACATTTCACGGATCTCCACCCAAAAAATCTCACTGATTGGATGATTCAATCCTTCCTTGATTTGACCTTATTTTCTCCGGCCATCCTTTTTCCAAGCCATGGATGGGATGGTTGTGATTACCTAAAAAATGTGATTCTTTATAATTATAAGCAATCCATGATGTTCCTTAACAAACAGATGGATCAAATTATTGATTAGACTCTCTTTTTCAAACAATCTTGACCGTTCATATTAAAGTACATTGATCAAATGGTTAATATTTTTCGTATCTGTGTTAAAAATTCAAGATAGCTTTTGAAATAAGAACTGGTATAATGAACGGTGTAGATCAATGGATTGGACTGTATAAATATCCCAATGCAACTAGGGAGCACCATAACTTATAGTGCTCTGCCAGTATCGGAGCATTTCTCTGGCTTTTAAACAAGGAACAGTGGGCACACATCACACGACTGGGGTAACATCGTTATTTATTGAAACTTTTAGGGCAAATCATTGGGAGGTCCATTTTGGGGAGGTGGCTGTTGATACTCTGGAGGAGTTCGATGGACGATACGCAGCCGCTCAGAAATTTTTGTTGGTCATGGACATTTGGTACCGGACTGTTGTGGGTCCCACGTGAACTTTTCTTCAGATCCACCCCCTCTATTAAATGCACCTTAGTTTTAAGTCGTCGAGATCATAAATAGACCTGATTGGAAACTCAGTTGGGCCACACCACAAGGGGAGGCCCAACCAGAAAAATCTTCGCCACCGTTTTTTGGCCCGTCATGATGTATATGTGCCATCTACTCCATTCATCAGACCCACCCCACTAAGATGAAGGGATGCACCAGAAAAAAAGTCATTTGAAAGCCCATGTGGGCGATCCAACATGAATTTAGAGGTCTTCTGAATTATGTTACATTGTTCTTAGTTTTATGGCCCACCTGATTTTTGGTTTCTACGGTGAATATGAGGGGAAGAACACAATGGACGGTGTGGATCAGATTCAAAGACAACATGGCCCCACAGCAGTGTAACATGTTTAATTCAAAGTAAACCGTCCAGAAATTGCCGGTTAGATGGTATACAATGGATGGCCGAGATGAAAAGTAATCAACCTTCAAAATCGAATCAAAAAATATTTTTTTTATAAATAAGATATTAGAATCATCTAATTGGTAGTGGGACCCATTATTTGGACAGATTGATTTGAGAGTTACTACATGTCACGTGTACAAATGACAGTGCCTGTGTATCGTCCATCATATACTCTACTTTGAAATTTTGATTTTGGAACGAGTACGACTCCCCAAGCGATGAAGAGTCCATCTTTGTGAGAAAAGCTTTGATACTCTGGCGATGTGATGAATGCTACACAGCCACTTCGAAATTATTTATAAATTGCATATGTCGAATACAGGTAATTCAAATTAAACCGTCCAGTCCCAACTTAGATGGGACATAAATCAAAATTTATGTTTATTCGATAATCTGAGTATCGTATTGGTGGACGTTTGTGGACCGTTGAAATGAAACATACCCAACGGTCCTCTTTCAACAAACAACTGTCCACGAATCAGAGGTTAGGATTGCTTGATCAATATGATTGTGGTAGTATAACTTAGATACAGTGGGTCCCACAATTCCAGTCGGTTTAAGATGGTTTAGCATCTATCAATTATACAATTCCCGAGTGCCTGATTATCAAGCGCCGTACTCTGCCAGAGTGTTACGTACTCCCCATTTTTATCTGCGGCCTGGGCCTTCCAGGAGGATACGAGTTCCCTGCGATACCTGCTGCAGGGAGTTTCTGCAACACAAAGGACTGTGGGGCCCACCGAGTTGTCTACATAATATCAAATCTGTCCATAAGTTTTTAAATCTCATTTTACGGTAACAAGACTAAAAAGAACCAGATATAATTTTCAAAAGGCCCACACCACAAGAAACATTAGGGAATAAACGCCTGCCATTGAAACATAATCGTGGACGACAGAAGTTTTGGATCGATATTATATTTATTTTTTCTTTCATCCTGGTGGGACTAACCTTATGAATGGTTTTGATAGCATACAAACATCACGGTAAGCCCCAGAAAGATTTGAATGATGAGCGTTCCACATACACCTTTTCCTATGGTGTGCCCCCCCCGGAAATTTTATCTGCTATTTTTTGGAAAATAATATTTAAAAAATATTCAGAAACGGATGGACGGAGTGGATTTCATACAGACATTACGATGAGTGCCATATGGTTCTGTGTTGCAGGGAACTCGTATCCCTTCCATAGGAGAATATCTCCACATGAAGGGCAGTATTGTTACTTTAGATGGCGGCACGGATGAATTGGTGGGTACCGCTGACTTGGATTTTTGTAGATGTGGGGCCCATCATTCAATGTGATGGAAATTTGTTGATGTGATGGGCTTCACCATGGATGGGGGTATGCCCAGGAAATAACATCGGAGCCGTTTGAGAAAAAAAAAAAATTAGACCAACGGTCCTGATTCAATCAGGAAAAGGCCCACCAGAGGAGAGGCCATCGGACATGTCACGCGTGTGAGAGATCACCGCCTTTCACGAGGGATCCCGTTGTAAACATAACCCAGGGAAAATTAGATGGTGTACTCCTCAAGTGGGCCAGATTTGGACGGTTAGAAATATATATATTTAATAATAAGGCCCACCTAACGAGATCCCAAACACGTGGACACATATCCAACCGTCCACATCACGGGACCCTGTCACTGCACGGAAAATACCTTTATCGACCATCTCAACCATCCGATTTCATTGGCTGAAATTAAACGAGACCATTTTCGTTTTGGCACTCATGTGGTGGTAAAAATTTCAACCTTCAAGAAAATGCTAATCTAACCATGGGGTCCACAGTTGGGACGGTCCGATTGCATACATCCATGCCATGAGTGCGACAGACGAGCTGCCACAATTTAGCGGCTGGGAGAAACTCATCTTTTAATGGTCATCTCACTCACATCGTGTGGTGGAAGATGTGCCACGCATGAAAAAAATGGGAGTTTTTAAGGCCAATAGCCTCAGGGTAGGACGTGGTACTGGAGTTAGCCTCTTATCTACAAACTTGACTCTTTTTAAAACCATGAGGGCATTTTTTTAAAAAAAATTTCAAAACAAAAAACTCCTTGTCATCTTCTCCTTTATATGGACAATCTTTCATTTAAATATAAAATGACTTTTCTAAAGGATGGATTGTAGGTCCCCCTGAAACATAAATGGGTTCACTGTTTGGCTAACTGTGTCGTGAACCACCGAAGGATTTTTTTAGTTTTCAAATATAAGCTCTCAGTGGTCCACAATAATATTAACATTATTCATTCATTTTGAACTATTTCCTCCTATGTGGTCCATCTGTGATGATTTTTTTCTTCGAATTTGGACTGAAGATACAAAATTAAAACCTCTTTTAAGTGGATGGGTTGGATTTGCTTCACAACAAGTCAATGGACTCACATAAAATGTGAGATGGATTCTAATAATAAGGCTCTTTTCGCAAGAATGCTATTTCTTCGTTTTCTTTATTTTCTTTCTTTTTTTCACGAGAGGTGACCACGATACCACTTTCTAGAAGACCATGACAATCTCCGGTTAAGCTTAGTACACTCTCTGGGACGAAACGGGGGCTTTTTCAAAATTCTCCTATTATATTCTCCAACTCAGAAGCTATGACAGCCAAAGGTATATTCTTTTACGTGTTGTGTTTGTTTTTGTTGGTGTGTATGAATGGTGAAAGTTTGTGAAGGGAGGATCATGTGGTGGTTTTATTTATAGTTATTTTTTTACTTGGAGTATGAATGGTGAGAGTTTGTGAAAATAGAGGAGGGTTTGGAAGAATGTTGTAATTGATGAATTTTGTAATTGAGGAATATTGTAATAAATGAATTTTATAATGGAAAAATGTTGTAATTGATGAATGTGGTAAATGTTGGAATTGATAAATGTTGTAATGGATGTATAACATACTGGATTTTTGCTAATTTGAATTTAAAAAATCCTCAAAAAATTTTGTTAGAATTAACTTATTTTGTCACTTACTGAACTTTAACCCTCGATCTTAGCCTATACATGAGTGTTACTATAAAAGAACCATATAAATTCAATTAAACACCCTTAGAAACTTATCTAATATGCCCAATGTAACATCCCGGATTTTTACTGTTTTGGATTTCCAAAATTTCGTTAATTTTTTTTATTTAATTAACTTATAATGTTACTTATTAACCATTAACACTCAATGTAAATGTATACAGGGGTGGTACCAGTAAAGAACCGCACCAGTTCGATTAATCAGCCGTAGGAAGCCAATGAATCCGCCCGATCACTTGAACATCAGGTGTAGTGTAACGTCCCGCCCAACCAGAACAATGTCCTGGGGCGTCCACGAAGGATTTGCCACAGGACCGTTCGTTTAAGCCACTCGTAGTGAGGTATCACAAATAAATTAGACCAAGATTTGCCCAATTGATTAGGCCAGATGGGTCCTGATAGAACTTGATGCGGGCCTTCAAGCCAAATGGCCATTTACACCTAGTGACAGCCCGTATGGGCTACACCGTGTCACAGGAAGGTCAGAAAATTCTAAAAATAAAGGGAACCATAAATCTCACTGGGCTTGTGGACCATCGCGGACCATGGACCCAGCGGACACCCAGAAGTGGGATCTGGCACTGACTGAATGCACCCCACCAATGCTAGGATCGAAACCTGGCGCTTGCAAATGAAATCGAGATACCAGGCTATCCAACCATCGGATCTCTTCCACATTTATGGTGGAGGTCTAATGAATTTTTCTACGCCCGTCAACAAACTCTGGGACCCGATAGTGGAACGGTGACCGCTGATCACAAATCGGACCCGTGCGACCAAACCCCATATCCGATCGACCCCAAATTTTGCATGGCCCTTCAACGGGCCATGGAGCACCTATCCTATAAGTTTCATGGCCAGAGGGCCACCAGAAATACCCTAATTTTCTAAACAGGATTTAGACCGCTCGTTGGTGGGCCACTAGTTCCAAAACTATAGAATAATGTCCGTCTCATTGGGCTTGATGTCCATCGCTGGAATCAGACCTGGGTAGTGTCCAGAATCACTCAACTTGAGCCAAAGGACTAATGCATGAGAAGCGCAAATACCCTAAAGAAAGGAACTGAAACTTAAGTGAATTGAGTCATCCACTCCTATGCAAAGTTGAGGATTTCGGACCGTCAGTTTGCGACCAAACTTCACACGTGGAGTAAGAATATTTTCCTGCTCATATCCGTATAGTCGTGGCCCCGATCGACCATCGATGACCGTTGAACAGATTTCTAATCATATCTGTCGATCGGCGCATCCAAATGGCGGGCCGATCATGTTCATACGTAGATCATCATTAGGACTAACTATCCTACGGTGTATATCAATATGTATACCCTATAGTGGGCCCTAGATCTTGAAAAGACCCTCCTATAGGTCTAATATAGTAAAAACCCAACACTTGGGGCCATTTCCACCAAATTTGGCATTATAAAAGGGCCTCATTTGGGCACCCTCTTTCCTCATACGATTTTACCCTAGAGAAGGAAAGAGAGAAGAGAGAAAAAGGAGAAGAGAAAGAGGAGAAAGAGGAGAAAGGAGGAGAAAGAGAGAGGAAAAAGAGAGGAAAGGAGTGAACGTGAGCAAGGTGGACCCTAGATCGAGGTGGGGCCCTAGGAAATCAAACCCTACAACTTTCTACCTCGTCTCCAAGAGGAAACCCTCCTCCGCGACCGTCATTTCATTCCGTTGATCGCCTAGGTAAGATCCATCACCCATTTTTCTTGAAAACCTTATGATGAGGAGGGGTTTACATGGGATTCTAACATGCAATGCTTTGTTTTAGGGATTCCGGCCAATCGACCCAAAAATCCACACTCCTAGGTCGTTTCCAAGTCTTCAAGGATCCATAGGTGCGGACTATTACTCCTAGGTGGTCTAGCACCAATTTCAATATGAGACTAATGATTTTGTTTGCTTGGTTGATGTGATTAGAAGAATATAGAGAAAAACCTAGGATTTCATGCTTATTGGAGTGGTGTGGAATTATATGTTTTAATTGATTTCCTCACATGATGTTTGTTCATGCTTCTTACATGACTTGGTGTAAATTTGTTGATTACTTGTTGATGTTTTGTTGGATTGCTCTTATGATGCTGCCCTATAGCTTGCATGCCTTAATTGTTTCCTATGCAAATTTGTTTTCCCATGAGTTGTGGGAAGTGAACAACTTCCTCACTAACACACGCACCATACATGCACCATCACTCATAAATCATGATGTTCTGCTTAGTAGATAAATTTGAATTGTATGTGGATGTGTGAGAATGTGATGATGATTTTGCCAGTTGATAACCCTATCCGTTGACTTGTTGTGGACCACCATCCAAACCCTAGGGTTGGTCAAGAAAGCAAGGAGACTCGAGGCGGTCCCGTTGGTAGGACCGCCTTGAGGTTAAACCCGCGGATTTGGGCGAGTGCGTGAGGGCGACAGTAGTTGGACTACATGGGTTGCATGCACCCGATGTCGTACCGCCATGTACTCGCCTGGACTCGTGCGGTCTAGCCTATCGTTGACCAATCATGATTTGTTAACCCTGTTTGCTCACATCTGTATGGAACCTGTGACACCCTACAACCGAGGTAGCCCATCAATAATCCACCGAGAAATGGTCCACAGCCTCGTGCGCCGGGCATGGTGGAATGGGACACTGTGTTCGGGCTGTCGGCCTATGCTGGGGTGACGCGCCTCCCCGTAGTGACCTCGAGCGACCCCATGTTCAGCACCCCCATGTGCTTGAAGTCGGGGATGAGGGAAACCCGACGGGGTCAAGGACCTCGGGGTCTCGGCTTCACGCATTGGGGGGCCTTGGCCTCTCAACTAGTTCAGGGCATATGATATGTGAGGTGTGATAGATTCCCAAACCTGCTGGATGAATGGACTTAACTAATAACTCGGCTAACACGATCGCATCGCATCGCACTAGATAGGGTAGCGACTCGGCAGTCGAGGTCGCACTGAGGGAGTGTTGGCATTGGCGATCGTTAGATGTTGTCACACGAGGGAGCGTTATTGTGAGGGCACGCATCATATCATGCTGCATACATGCACATTAATAAGATTACTTAGATGTATGTGATTATTTGCTTTTCATTAAGACCGTATTAAAATTGATGCATATGATAACTTGAGATTAATAGCACCCACTGAGTTGATCACTCACTCCCACTCTGGGACAGTGTTTTAAAACACCAACCAGACCCGTTTATAGATGCAGGTGGTTCTGGGGCAGAGGAGCCTGGTGAGGCGAGCTTTGACGAGGAGGACGAGCTGTCCTGCTTCTAGATGCTAGACGGTTCTCCGCCAGCTTGAGAGGCGGGATTGGATCGCTGAGCAGGGGCTCAGTTTTACTATTTTTGGTCATATTATTCTTTTATGGTTTTGTTGGGTAGCATCTTATGCGACCCATGTATTCTTTTGGGCATGTATATGTATATATTTGTATTCAGTCTCTTTCATTTCAGTGGACTTGTGTGGATGTACTTCATGTTCCAGGAGATTCCAGGCTGCGCGTTTAGATTGGATCGCATATTAATGAAAATTGGCTATAAGTGACCTCAGGAACTCGGGAGTCGAATATATGCACGACCCCTGATTTTCAGGCTGTTACACCCGATCACCTAAATCTTAGGTCTAACCTTATAATCTATTCATCCATCACCTAGATTTAGTTGACCTATCACTAACTAATCAAGACAGTCGTAATTAAATAAAGGCCTACCTAAAGTCAACACAACTACAAGTTAGATCTTGATTAGCAAACCAAATTGACCCAATTACTCTATTAGCCTAAGAACCAGCGATTTAAAGTGATTAGGATCGAATCGCCATTTCCGTTAATTATGAATATGTCACACTATGAACTTAGCTAATCAAAACATTACTCATCGTGCATAAGAAATCTCGGCGTTAAATTCATTCCAAAGATATTCTGATTATCCAAACAAGCTCTAGACCGCTCGTTAGTGGGCCTCTAAACCCAAAACTATAGAAAGATTTTTGTTTTAGTGGGCTTGACATCCATCACGGAACATCAAGCCAAGATCATGTCTCAAATCGTTCAACTTGGGCTGGCAGGGCGAGCACATGAGATGTATGAATGCCTTAAGAAATAACATGAACTTAAGTTAAATGTTCCCACTCCACTCTTTGTTGAAGTTGTGGCTTTCAAACCATTAGATCACGATCAAATTTAAGACACTAACTTGAGCTCTGTATAGTCACGACTCGATCGATGATCGGTAACTATCGAATAGACTTTTAATCATACCCATCGATTATCATGTCTGAATGGCGAGCCGATCGAAGTCCTACATGGATCACCACTTGGGACAACTACCCTACGGAGTAAATTGACCTATACACCCTCTAGTGGACCCAAACAACAAAAAATAATTTTTCATAGGGTCATATTAGCAAGTACCTAGTAATTAGGACCAATTACACCACATTTGGCACCTCACTATTGAGCCCCCCCCCCCCCCCCCCCCCCATGCGAATTTGGGCTCTAGAGAGAAGAGAAAGATAGAGAAAGAGAAAGGGAGAGAGAAGGTGGGTGAGTGCTTGTGAGGTTTGACATCCTCTTATTTTTCTCCATTCGATAGAAGCCCTATTCATTCCCAAATTTTCGTTGAGTCCCTCTTGTTCACGATCAGAGGTAAGATTTGGATCTCACTTCACACTCTTAGTCCTTCCAAGTTAAATTTCATGAATCTCACAATGGCTTTGGTGGTTTTCCCTAACACCCTAACCCTTGAAGTGCTTTAAGTTGGGTAAAACTCTCTTACAGTGCGGACTATTCTCCTAGATTTCATTTTATCAACCCTTAAGGTTGATAAACCATGAATCCTAGTTGATTAAGTAGAAATTCATATAACAATCATACCTAGATTGTTTTACTATGGTAACCCTAATATTAATGATGATGTTTGATGAAATGCTTGTTTAATACAATGTTTCCTTTGTTGGAGCCCTGTTACGACTAATGATGAGAATTGTTTACGCCAACTGGCAC
Source organism: Magnolia sinica (assembly GCF_029962835.1). Taxonomy (NCBI): domain Eukaryota; kingdom Viridiplantae; phylum Streptophyta; class Magnoliopsida; order Magnoliales; family Magnoliaceae; genus Magnolia; species Magnolia sinica. The sequence continues at coordinate 8,851,636 of NC_080583.1, read as the reverse complement.
TTAGTAATATACGTTAGGTTGACATGTTTTCATGCACTCGCACTATTGATATGACTATAGATACTTGCAGGTTCGAGTTGATGTACCTTGGATTGTACTGTTTCGTATTATCTTAAAGTTGATATATTTGTTGGTGTAGTACATTGTTATATTATATTAACGTGTATTTTATAAATTAAAAGGGCATGGTGTGAGATCAAGCCTTGTTAATCGTTGGAGTAAAGGATATGGTCATTGTGGTTGGCCATTCCCGACTTATATGGTTGACTTCGGCGGAATACGGATGATCGGCAGTAGTCGGAACTACATGTAGGGTTGTACACAAACCGAGTTAGCTCGATTAGCTCGCTCGTCAAGCTGATTTTTTGCGCTTGAAAAATTTTCGAACCGAGTTCGAGCTTGCCCGAGCTCGACTCGACTCGGATCGAACCCAACTCAAATCAAACTCCGATTGAACCAGTTCGGTGACTCAGTTACTTTGATATTGATTTTGCTCACCAAGTGTTTGATGAAATGACTCAATGAAGTGTGGCTAATGGCAAGGAAGGTATGTATATGAAATAAATACCCTTTTTTTTCTTGATTTTTATGTTACTTAGAAGGTATTTGATGACATACCTGTAAAACCACTATTGTTGTTTTACATACAATGAGATTTTGAAGGTGCAGTCCATGTGTTTGTGAAAATGTTACATAGGCGAACTCGGCTCGATCTGGGCTCGAACTGGCCCGAGATACTAACCGAACCGAGTCGAGCTGGCCAGTCAGGCTCGAGGACCGAGCCGAGCCGAGTTCGAGCTGGGGTCAGCAAGTGGCTGAGCTGAGCCAAACTGTGCTCAACTTGACTCGTGTACACACATGAGATGTTTTGCACTCAATGTCAGTTTATCCAGGGTTGTCCCTTGGTCAATTAGACTAGTCTAATGCCTGGCTTAATCGTTCTTATATTTGGTAATTTTATGACATACTAAAAATTAGGGATGCCCCATTACTAGTGAATGAGGTCCATTCATAACCATTAATGCGTTATAATCCAACAAGACTCAAGAGTCGGGCATGTTGGTAGGGGACACCGTATCCAAGCTATCGTCTTATGTCTGAGTGACGTACCTACCACATCGGTAAAACATTGGGTCTAAAGCCCATTGTGTTGGTAAAACATTGGGTGATGAGCCTCCTTGTAGTGACCATTGAGTACTGATGAAAGCCGCCAGCCTACCATGTTGTTGATGGATTTGATGTCGTGTTTTCATCATATTTGTGTTTGGGTGACGACCCTTACATTATTTGTGATCATCCTTGGGCGATGAGCCCCTACTATTGTTTAATTGCATACGTTGGACTTTTGGGTGATAAACCCACAATGAGATCAAGGGATTCTAGTGAGGGGCCACTATGTGTCGCCGCAAGATACGCGATCAGTTTAGCGACTTTTGATAGAATGAAGGATCTTACCTTCGCCAACCTGCTATTTGAATTGAAAATAAAAATTACTTGGTTAATCATGTATACATGTCAAACATTGGTGGGTTATGTTCTGGGTCAATCATTGCGCATATGATTGACGTCTTCGTTGGTGACAATGTTGATGTGAAAAGTTTATAATTGTTGTTGTTCCCGAGCTATACATGTACATACCATGTCATCCATGCATTTAAAGAACTAACTTAGGAATTATTTGTTTTGTAATGTTATCATTGCATATGCCTAAATGTGTTGATAACATGTACAACTTCAAATAATAATAGCACCGAGTTAATCACTCACTCCACCTCGAGACAGTGTTTTAAAATACCAACCAGATGATATTGTTGATGCAGGTATCATCGAGATTTTAGACGGCCAGGCTTAGACCGGCATGCACCATCGCTATAATGTTTTAGAAGTATTGGGTGAAAACAAAAAACTTTACAGTTAATTCATTTTTGACAGGTATATATTGGAGTCCTCAGCCAGGTGGACTCTATGGTTTAGTTTTGTTTAATGTACATTGTAGCTTGTGTAATCCCCATTTGGGAGGACACCATTTTTTGAATTGTACATTTTGAACATTAGCCATATATTTTTAGGTTTAGTTATCTCTATTTAACTTTTGAAGTCGTTGATTTAAAGCTATTCTGATTATTGATTATAGGTGAATATTAAACGAATTGCGGTGGCACGGGAAAAATCACCCAAGTGCATTTTTGTTAAGTTCACACCCAAAAACTCAGGATTGGAGTCTCCGTACTCATGTGTTAATTTTCAGAGTGTAACAGGATGACTATTGTAATGAAAGAATGTTAAGATGTAAGAATGTTATAATGGATGATTGTTGTATAATGGATTGCATCACCGATTTTTACTGTGGATCGCCGATATTCAGTGCGAATCACTGATATTCGTTGTGGATCATCAATTTTCATTGTAGATTATCGATATTTTCACTGTGGATCACTGATATTTTCATCGTCGATCAACGATATTCATTATATATCACCGATATTCAATGCGAATCACCAATATACGCTGTGGATTGCTGATATTTTCATTGCAGATCACCGATAATCATTATGGGTTCCCAATCTCACAAAAATTGTCATAATCCCTCATTACATGTCAAATTTAGGTGATCTTGTACTCGTTAGAAAGATAATTTGATGAAATTTTAAATGTATTTAGAATCATATTATTTGGACACCATTTGATTGTCCAAAAGTGAGCACAAAGTTCATCATTCACTGTAGATCGCATATATTCACTATGGGTCACCAATCCCATAAAACCAGCCATAACTCTCTCGTTATATGTCCAATTTTGGTCATCTTAGGGCCTGTTTGGTTTTCCAATTACCTCGGTAGTTGGCAGTAAAGAGGGCATTAATTACAATTTACATGTATTAGCAATGATTGGGTACATTCCGGTTATCTGCTATCCCACGATTGTTTTCTTGAAATGTAATAATGTAATAGACAGTCTTTCTAAAATCCTGTGTTTGGGCATGCGGTATTACAGTCCTGTCAAACCGATTTTAATGGCATGGTGTCCAGCACCTCAGCTTTATAAGGACTGCATACCACTGTTTGATTTCTTCAGCAGTAGTAACTAGAGGTGCGTATTGTTTTGTGCCCCTCTCGCTGGACTGGTGGACTGCGGTCACCGTGACCTGTGGGACCCACTATCTATGATATCATCTACCACAAAGTATGGACGGTGCTACCAGTCCACGTGGGGCCCATATGGATGTATATATTTTTGTGCCCACACAGTATATAGTAATGTACATACAAAATTAACAAATTTTCCAAAAACTGAAACAAATCTTCTCGAACTAATTATTGGTCAATCACCTAAGCCTGGATAAATGAAATAAACAAAGATCAGGTTCAAACCAATCTTCCCTGACTGATTATTGGTCAATTACCACAACTTCCTACCGTGTGATCCACCTGATATTTGAAACTAACTCATGTCAAAGACGAATCTGATCTGGAAAAATGCATGAATGTCCTAGCTGCAGAATAGACATAAAGTTGTCAGTCCCAATAACTCGGACCAGTGCGAAATCTCACCTAATCCCATGAAGGACTCCAAAATACACCTTAAACATCTACTTACTTAAAACCCCATTGCAGGTAAGCTCAAAAAGCCACGCTAGAGAGACCATTTGTAAACAGAAATGGAGAAGACACGGTTCTCCATACAAACATACGGACGCATTTTCAACTTCCTATTTCATGTCCAACACAGTACGATTTAAGCAGATTAAAAAAAATAGCAGGAATTAGATGTCCATATCAATCTGGGCAGTTCAATTAGCGCCAATACATGATCTGAATGGTGATAATGAAAATTAGGCAACCAACGATAAGCCTAATTAGCGCCGCAAATGACTCTGGTGTATCTTCCATAGCTTCTTGTTGTTTTCCGTTGTAATTGGTGAATGGACGGAAACTGTATGGTGCTGGGACAGTCACCGGAGGCATGGGGTAATTGCTTGCGAAACCCAGTCCACTGTTCGACATAGGATTGTCCTGCTCCTCCTCGATTTCTAGTACAGGTGCATTTCTTCCCTCCAAAGACTCGCAATACGCTGTCCACTGAAATAAAGCCTCGGACGTTAATTTGTATCCCCTGAAGCGGGCCATTGAATAGCCCTCGACATGCTCCTAACACTCTTCCCATGTATAGTAGATTCCATGTCGCCATTCATTGAAAACAACATATATCTTCTTACCCATCTGCACATATAACGAAATTATGATAAACAACAAACGGATAGTTTTACTAACGGAAAATATTAATATAAACAATCTAAATTTCTATCCAACTATAGAAGGAATTCTTCAATTATGTAAAGATGCTTCAATACTTGAAACACGGAGTGAAACTGATTTTGAAATACCTGTGTACATATCATATTCATTGTGTACATATAACCATCATAGTCAACAACATTAAACATGCAATATTATGAGGGAGATTATAAGCAAGTTATGCAGGTTGACAGTCATTCTTCTGATTAAGCAGTAATCGAACATCAACATCCAAAAATAAAAAATAAAAAATCCACATCATCCAAAATTACCAACATATCAAGAGCTAGTAAACTTCATTCGCAGTAGAAAACTAAAAAGTACTGTCCAAAAAATCAAATGGCTAACCAGCCATATCAAGCATAAATCCAACAAAAAAGACGAGGGATCTATGATCAGTCAGAAGACTGATCTGGTGCAAGAAGCATCAGCACAAAGTCCAGCCTCCTATGTTCAGGAAAAGAAAGGAATGAGGCAGATTGTTGTTCATTTTTTGATAGGATCCTTGTTGCGCGTATGATCTCGTTACTCGTGAGGCCTTCAATTTGCTCCAGTGCAGGTACAATCTGCTCCATATGTATGATGTCCTTCCCTTTGTGTATGATTATAGCTAGTGACTTGACAGCTTCTACTACGTCACTCATCCATTTGCCAATGACGTCGCAAGGGCGTTCCAATCTGGCTCTCTTCCTAGAACTGTTTCTGATGCCTGTGTTCACGGAGTTGTTACCATTAAGATTCGGACTACAGTTTGCAACATGAGTACCGTCATGACTTTGAAATGATCACTAGATATTATGTCCACTGTCTCCCACATCGTCACTTGATAAAACGAGTGTATCGCCATTAAGATCAACCGACGCTATCGGTGTAACATCGTCATTGCGAGACTTTCTCGAACGCATCTTACTATGCATATTTCCTGTCAAAGCACGCAATCCAGTAGTTCAGTCAATTCCAAATTAGTACATGAGGTCATCATACCTTCGCACCGATTTCCCCCGAACATGTTGTGCATATGGATGTGACTGTTGAAAACGACATAAAAAAATATTGGTTAGTAAACAACATTCGAGCAAATTTGGACAATAGTATTTAAATGAAATTATCAATCTCACCCGTATGTAATTCTCTCAGACGTCATTTGGCGCGGTTACTAACTTTTTGTCATCATCTCATCCAAACCCACTAGCGTTCAGGGTGTCCCGAACCTCAAAATACAACCTCTTTAGTGTCCGGAAGCGATTACTAAGATGCCTCTCCTAAACTGATATCCCTAGTGCACTTCTGACAGCATCCACGACCGTTTTATAGGTCTCCTTTTTAAATCCATTGGCACTCTTGCGGCCATTTGTAACCACATCCATCAACGTATCGATTAGACAGTCATCTATTTCATCAATCCAGCACGTTACACCACCAGACATAATGTTTTTATCAAGCGATTTTAATTTATATTTACGTGGTGTCCTTCGTGGTGTGTCATACTGGCCTTGCCCAAATTGTTTCGTAAGTGTAGACTAGTTGTCCCGCCTATTCGGATCCATATTGTCATCACTAATAACTTCAATAATATACAAATAGTACAATGAATATATTTAGTCTAACATGTACAACCAAAGCATGTAGGTCATGTGAATGCAATAATTTAACAAAGCTAAAATATAATACACTAATACATAAGATGGTATATAGATCTGGGGGTAATGATCAACTTCTTACAAGCATCCCTTTAGCAAAATGGTTTCTAACACGAGCCTTGTAGGCAAAGGAGTACAATCATGTGATCATATTACCTACTATAAAATGACAAATTACAATTCAAATATCAAACAATACGATTCACAGGATGAGATTCATTCTACATCTTTGTTACAAAATTGTCTCGATATGCTACCCATTCATCCTTCTCACGTTATGTTACATTAATATCGCATGGTGATAGATTTATACTCTCTATTACATCTGTAGATGCGAGTTCATCTTCTACCAAACTATCTCCTCCAGATAAACGGATAAAGTTGTGTAAAACACAACATGCGATGACTATCTTCCCCTGTGTTAAATAGTTGTATGGTGGAGCTGATTTAAGGATTGGAAAGCAGCCTTTCAATACTCCAAAGATTCTCTCTATAACATTTCGTAGTTGAGCATGCCAATAGTTGAATAGTTCCTTCTTGTTGGAAGGATTGTGACCCATGCGGTATTCATTGAGGTGGTACCGTACACCGCGGTAAGGAGCCATAAATTCAGGAGAATGAGCGTAACCAGCATCAATTACGTAATACTTACTTACAATTAATTATAATAAAATATCAACATAATTTCATGACAAATGATAATATCAATTGGCTGTCAAATAGATATACACTAAGTACCCTCAGGGATAGTAAAGCGATCGATGGAATGTGTCAAAGCACTATGCAAGATGCATGCGTTAGAGGCTAATCCCTCCCATCCGGCGAGGACATATATGAACTTCATGTTAAATGTACATGCACCCATTACGTTTTGAGAGAGTACCCCTTTCCTATTATGGTATGTTGTACTTTCCAATGCTGGTACATATGCGGGTACATGAGTCCCATCAATTACACCAATGCAATCCTAATTTCACCTTGAATATTTAAGAAAAGAAATATAGTATAAACTTATGACATGATTGGACGTTTCATAATGTGTTTACAATGGAACATACCTGAAAGTACTCACTCCAATTGGGATTGGCTAGGATCTCAACTGGTGTTTCCGCACCTACGAGTTTCACTAACTCTGGATATAATTCGACAATAGCATCCACCGCTTTATTAAAATATCGGCTCACTGTTTCTCCAAATCTTATAAACCAATGCCCGATGACACGGTTTCTAACATTATGCCCTATCGTGTGAAGGAAAATGATAAGTTGTTCCTCCATAGATACATGTTTTCCATCTGAAAGGAAATTTCTATTCTTGAGAAACGAGTATAGGTTGAAGAATGTGGCCTTGTTAATTCTAAGTTGTGCTACACACTCATTGTCACCCGCTCTAATAATCCCATTTATTAGCTTCCTTCTTTCAAAGTCGTCGAATCGCGAGGGTGATTTAAATAATATATTATGGCAACACTCCTCGATTGCAATTGTTATAGTTGTTGCAGCAAGTGTAGCTACAAATGCAGTCATTTCCTCTTCCGTCCATCCATGTGCCTCCATGTTTTGTTGTTTTCTTGTATAACACACCGAGTGAAACTGATTCACCAGCATCAACCACATCAATATTCAGCACCAGTTCTATATATCTGGATTTAAAATTTCAAATGTTCTTCAAGATATACGAACTTCAATCTATGGAATAAAAGTTAGAATCTGATTTGTCTCTATCAATTATTTATTTTTTACAAAATGAACAACCTATAGAATCAATTAACACAGTAGATAGGAAGTTGTTCGATGTACATCAACTATTGCCTTTGGAGAAATCCTGTCTATATAGTATAAATATTTTTGAATCTATGAAGTATTTAACATGTATTAGCATCAACCACATCAATTTTCAGCACCAGTTCCATATATCTGGATTTAAAATTTCAAATGTTCTTCAAGATATATGAACTTCAATCTATGGAATAAAAGTTGGAATCTGATTTGTCTCTATCAATTATTTATTTTTTACAAAATGAACAACCTATAGAATCGATTAATACAGTAGATAGGAAATTGTTCGATGTACATCAACTATTGCCTTTGAAGAAATCATGTCTATATAGTATGAGTATTTTTGAATCTAAAAAGTATTTAACATGTATTATCATCTGGTATACCAATTACTGTTAAGTATGTGATTAGAAAATGACCAAAGTACCTTTCACAACATACCTAGATAAGGATAAAGGGGTTATCAGGTTAACCACAAGTAAATAGGTGCATTTATATAACACCAACCTGATAATCATATACACCGAATGCCCAAACGTAATTTGGACCTTCTTGATGGATAGATAGCAGGTAAATGTCAGTGGTTAAACCGTTTCCATTGATCAGCAGTACATTCATAGTCAAAGAAGAAGAAGAACAACAACAAGAGGCCTGTTTGACTGTTTACTGTTTAACAGATATAAGAATTTGAGTAGATTATTCCACTTATAAATTATCATTTACAGGTTACTGGGAACCTCTGGACATGAATGCAACTTAAGTGGGGCGTGCCTTGCATACACAGGTCTGATCAGACGCGTGTCTGTGGTCATCACGGGGGCCAAAAAAACAGAGCAACGTTCCACCATCGGTACTTTGGTGGACCCAATGATAACCATATTCAGATAATTTTATAAATAATAGCTCCAAAGACTCACATCTGACCATGGGTCCCATATGACTATTGGACTAAGACATAAGCAAGGAAAAGATCTATATAAAATCGGGAATTGGACATTTAAGGATTGAGAACAATCCACACCCATCTAATTAAGGGTGGATAGAAGAAAGAAGCACATTCATAGTCAATGACGAAGAAGAAAAAGAACAATAGGCTTGTTCGGCTGTTTAACTGTTTAACAGACATAAGCATTTGAGCGGATTAATCCACCTGTAAATTATCATTTGCAGGTTACTGGGTAGCTATGTGTGTGAATTCAGCTCAGGTGGGTCGTGCCTTGCATACACAGGTCTGATCAGACGAGTATCTGTGGTCATCAGGTGGGCCACCAAAAACAAAGCAACGTTCCACTGTCGGTTGTATGGTGGACCCAATGATAACCATGTTCAGATGATTTAACAAATGATAGCTACACTCACATCTGACCATGGGTCCCATGGGCCTATTAGACTGGGAAATAAGAAAGGAAAAGAGACATGCACAACCGGGATTTGGATATTCAAGGATTGAGAACAATCTGAACCCATCTGATTAAGGGTGGATATTTATCAGTAGCAAATTTATAGTCAAAGAAAATGAAGAAAATCCACAAGAGGCCTGGTCGGCTGTCAGAACGTCATCTGATGGCCCACACTTCTTTTCTACAATATTAATGTCAAACATGTGGGCCACATGTGCCCCTCCACATGCAGAACAGGATGATTCTTCTGTTTTCAGTAACCACATTTACTTATTCATTGTATACTGACATTGAATACAGGCAGATTTCTTACCTATTCTGGAGTTGTCGTAGCTTATGGGGGAGATGTCACTCGCACACGGCAGAGAAAACCGCTACATGAGAGAGGAAAATATTTTCCATAAATGGTAAAGAAATCGTAAAGTAGAATACCCAATTTTCAGCCAAAGAAAGACAGATTTCTTACCTGTTCTTGAGTGGCCGTAGATTATGGAGAAGATGTCACTCCCAGACGGCAGTGAGAACCACTGATGGAGAGAAGAAACAGGTACCGCAAAGGTAAACAAGACAAGAAATGGAATACACGATATTCCAACAACATGCAAAGGTGGTTAATTCATGTAATATGTAATATCATGCCAGGCAAGAAAGATGCAGTAACATGCAAGCTGGGAACTTTGGAACGACATACAAAACGTGATAACATGAAGAAGATGAATCGAAACGCGGTGAATAACATAAACAACCCCGTATAAGCACCTGCAATCGTATGGAGATACTGCAGAATCTGCCGATGAGAACCTAATAATAGAGAAGCTCCGAACCCCTGACGCGTCGAGCATGAAAACAGAGAAGAGGAATTAGAAGAAAAAAAATGAAGAGAAGAATCATCTCTGAACAAGTATACCCATTGTCGTCTACCTTACACTGAATACGCTTACCGTGACTAGTTCTGTGCCTTGGTGAGGACGACGCAAATAAAGGTTATTTCCTTTAAAACTCTTCTATCGACGGTGTGAAGAACCAGCTGTGCTTCTACAGACCATGGAACTGACGGTGTCAAGTCTGTTTATATTGATATCCCATCTCTATATTCCTACAGAGAGACGTAATTTTGGGCGGCTCCTTTACACCGAATTACCGCCAATTCGGACGCTTCAGTAATGCATCTGAATCCAATTATATTCAAACGTGCGTCAGGAGTAATAATTACTTCTTTACCCCCGATTGACAGTAAGTCGGAAAACCAAACAGGCCCTTATGCTCGTTGAAAAGATAATTTGATGAACTTTTAAATTGATTTAAAATTATCTCATTTGAAAAATCATTTTATTTTCTAAAAATAGGCCTAAATTTATCATTTTTTGTAAATCACATATATTCATTATAGGTCACCAATCCCACGAAAACAGTCATAACTACCTCGTTACATGTCTAATTTAGGTGATCTTATACTCGTTGAAAGATAATTTGATGAAATTTTAAATAAATTTGAAGTTATCTCATTTAGATACCATTTAGTTGCCTAAAAATGGGACCAAAGTTTATCATTTACTATAGATCACAAATATTTATCCGTTGTCGATCCCATGAAAATGGTCATAACTCCCTCATTACATACTCAATTTGAGTGATATTATAATCATTGGAAAGATAATTTGATGAAATTTTAAATAAATTTAGAATCGTTTCATTTGGACACCATTTGATTACCCAAAAAGTAAGGCCAAAATTCAGTCACTATGGATCGCAGATATTCACCGTGGGTCGTTAATTCCATGAAAACAATCATAGCTCCCTTGTTACATGTTTCATTTGGGTGTTCATGTGCTCATTGAAAAGATAACTTGATGAAATTTGAAATGAATTTGAAATCATCTTATTTGGACACTATTTCATTTTCCAAAAGAGAGGTAAAAATTCATCATTCACTATGTATCACAAATATTCATTGTGGGTCATTAAATTCATGAAAATAGTCATAAATCCCTTGTTACATGTCCAAATGAGATTATTCTAAATATATTTAAAATTTCATCAAATTATATTTTCAACAAGTATGAGTTCACCCCAATCGGACAAGTAATGAGGGATTTATGATAGTTTTCATGGAATCAGCAACTCATAGTGAATATCTATAATCCATAATGGATGATGAATATTGGACCCACTTTTGGGCAATCTGTTAGTGCACTGATTTGTGTATCTTGTTTGTTAATCATGTGAGTCCTTGTGTCATACAATCGGTTGAGCCTTTGGAAGTTGAAGACCGAAGACATAAGAGAACAAGAACATTAAGGAGTAAAGAATATATAAATAAGGTGTTTTAGTGACCCTAACAATTGACCCAAAATAACCCTTAAACCTCTAGATGATCTGTCTTAATAGGTAAACCTTATTGATCATCCCTTAGGCTTAGAAACCTAATTAGACATGATAAGTAAGGATAAAAGAGGTGTGAATCTGCTATGAAATTATACGCCTAAAACAAGAGATTTTGAGTGGTGCTCGATCTAATCGACCAGACCTCGAGGGGTATTCGATGTCATCGAAGACCCCTTCGTTGGCAGCAAACAAGAAGTCAGATATGTTCAGCAAGAATTAATCATCGTCTCTAATTTTCTCGATGTCATCGAGGTCTCCTTTGATGCCATCGAATGTTCACTTTGATGGCCTCGAAAACCACTCAATGGCATCGAAATGTAACTCAGATATGCCTAGTAAGAAACATATCATATTACCTGATTTTTTTCAATACCATCAAGGCATTATTCGTTGACATCATCTTGATGACATCGAACACTAATCGATGGCATCAAGAGAGCCGTTATCTGCTCATTTTCTGACCGTTGGAACTTGAACTTTTTATAAAGGGCATTCAATTCTCGAGCATTTGCATGGATTTTTTGTGCAATAGAAGTTGATTTAATGATATCCATAATCTCAAGCCTTTAAACTAATGAGTTCTAAGTCATCTTCCTTGATATTAATACTCTAATGAGGATTCTAATCTCCACCTTGAAGATGTGATTGAACTCCATTTTCTAAAGATTGGACTCAATGTATATAAGCATACCCTAGGAAATATAATTTTCCATTAGTTGTAAGAAATTCAACCAATCTTTCATCACCTTGGTCACTTTAAAGGAACACTATATACAAGGTATTTGATCTTAGAGTTAGAACATTGGCAAAGCATCAACATCATGAACGGGGGAGAAAAGGGGAGCTGATCGAAGTATATGAGAGAACATCGATCAAACAAACCAAGACAGCGCGACAAAATGGGCTTAATCTAACAAGTAAGTTGTCAAGTGTAAGATGTTGTATACTCTCATTCACTGTGTAGGATTAAGGGTAAGAGTTTGTGACCCAAGCTTGATTGAGTTCTTGTGTAGGACCTTGGCTCTTGTGTAAGGCCTAAATCTTGGTATGTAGGACATTGGCTGTGTAGGGCCCCGTACACGAACCGAGCTAGCTCGGTTGGCTCGCTCGACTCGACTCAATTCCAACCTGAGTTCAAACCGAGTTGAGCTAATTTTTAGAGCTCGAAAACGAGTTTGAGCCGAGTTCAAGCTTGCCCCAGCTCGATTAGACTCAGATCGAATCCAGCTAGAACTCGGCTCGACTTGGTGCAGGGGTATATATACCCTTTATCAAAAAAACCCTACTACTACTCTATTACTCCTCCTTTTCCCTTACTCGCATGGCCGGTGCTCCTAAACCCTAACCCATCTCCCTTGCTTGGTGCCACTAATCTCTAACCCCTCTTCCGGTTTTCGTCCCTCTCTCTCTCCCTAGTCTCTCCCTCCTCTCAGGCACTCACGTTCCCGGCTCGCCCTGTCTAGCACGCTCTCACCTCGCCCTATTCGGCACGCTCAGATCACCCTTTCCCTATCCGTCACACTCAACTCGCCATGTCCCTCTCCGACATGCTCAACTCACCCCGTCCCTGTCCAACATGCTCTCACCTCGCCTTGTCCAGCATGCTCAGATCGCTCGTTCCTTGTCTGACACGATCAGCTTGCCCTGTCCCTGTCTGGCACTCTCAGCTCGCCCGTTCCATATCTGGCACACTCAACTCACCTTGTCCCTATCTAGCACACTCACCTCGCCCCTGCCCCTGCCCCTGCTTACTGCCGCAATTCGCCAATCTGACCGCCGATAAGCCGCCTCATTACTATTAAATGATTCTTATCCTGTATAAGTTGTCTAAAATTTTCTTTAAAGACTAGCCCAGTCCATTTCCTACCCATAGATGAGTTGCAGGGATTTTACAAGATAATGCTTATATGATTAGTGGGACTCAGTTAGCATGCGTATGAAATCCAACCCATCCAACAGATGTATCCTATTAGATGAAGAAAAAATCTGATGTATCCTATTAAATGAATAAAAATATGATGGATTCAATCATTATCAATAACATGGGCTACATTTTAACCTTAAGAAGTTAAGATATAACTTATTATTGTGATGTGTATGTGTGTGTGTGAAAGAGAACAAAATGTTGGTCTCATGATATAAGGTAAATTTTCTTGAATTTTTGATATGGTTTCTAAAGTTTAAGCTTTTTGTTTCCGTAATATGGGCTACATTTTCACCATAAGAAATTAAGATACAATGTCCCTACTTTAAGGTTGGGGTCTCTGAAGTCTTGTCTGTACGAGGTTGGGAATGGAGGCCATGAAAATGAAAGGGTTGTGCTGCTTATTTCAGCTTGTCGTATTTTAGTCCGCGTGGTTAGAGCGTAATAGTTGGACTTTATACAATTCTGGAAACAACCAGAATGTTGTTTTCTTTATGGAAAAGCAAATGGCATGGAATAGGGGCAAATCAGATAATGTATTTGGGGGAGTGAGGGGTTTCTACTAAAGCTTAATGGGCTTGTTTGTTTGTTTCTTAGATGATCCCTTGTAGTCCTCTTCCTAGCAATAAAACTTGGAATCCTTAGAAAAAAGGGTACATATTCTCGATTTGAATACACTTCTCAAATTGTCACAGCCCAAACCCGGAAATCGGATTCACAGGAATCCCAATCACCGAATTCGATGTCGACAGCTTCCTTAGTACCCCATTCTCGGCTCCTAGCATACATATGCCAAATTCCGATCCTAGGATCCTATAAGGAGGATTTTTTTTTAATTTTTTTCAATATGTATTTAACTCGTAATAAGCATAACCACAAGATTACCCAATTCACAAAGGCAACATCATCATCATATATTCACTAATATAATCATTTGAGTACAATGCTGAAAGGGAAATACATAAATAGAAAATCAAGCTCCAGAAGACCATTGTACGCTCCAAGCTCAACACTGCTGCAACCTAACATCACCTGCATACATCTATCATGCATAAACTTATAGAAAGCTTAGAGGGTGGTGTAAGTGTGTGCACAAGGTAAGTGTCAAGTATTCAATATAATGCCATAATCATACAATACCGAAAATACTGGTAATCCATAAATCGTACAACGTCAGAATAAGCAGAAATACTGACAAGTTCATGAGTCATACAATATTAGAATACGCAATAGAAATCAACTATGCAAATAAGAAGTCATAGAGAGCCAAATATCAGATGCAGAGGATGCAATGCAATATACATTCCTGATGAGTAACACAAATGGCGTCAGCCATATCAAATGCCGCGGATGTAATGCAACATGCAGTGCGAATGGAATGACCATGCTGGAGTGTGAAGTCGGGATGGTAGTACGTAATATCGCAGTATCGCAGGCTATGGGGTCTATTACAATGGACTTCTATCCAAACTAGTCTCATACCTAATTTGGATAGTCAAACTTAATGTGGTAAACTCCTGATCTCAGGTTAGTCGCGCACCCTAACCGAAATCATGGCCATTGCAAAGGTACATGAACAAATAGTTACACACCACCAGCCCGAGTGGATAGTGAATAAATGAATGAATGAGTATGCAACTCCTGATCAATAAGTCCACATATCAGTATAGTTCCTCTCTGGGATCATCACCGAGGTTTAGTACACTCTAAGGGGCACTGCCCTTCTCCTAGCGGCACAGTCCAAGTAAGCGTAAGAAACCTCACTATCCATCTGGCCAATAATCTGCCAATACCTATCTGGCACATCGATAGCAGACCCATTGACGAGATGGTCAAACTCAGCCTAGTAATGCCCCCTGCTCTCGGGCGGGTAAGGCCACACCCCTCCCAACCGACCACGACATAGTGGGAGACGCGACCTCTTCGTATTTGGCACTCGGGTGCTCATGTATTCACTCGGTCTTGACGTTGGAGCGTTCTCTGGTACCAAGAGGGTTTAAGGATTTTCACCTAGGGCCATCTATGGCAGCCTGATGCTAGAGCAAATTTTCGATGTCCCATCTGGCCAACCACGATATGCATGTGGAGGCTACGGCCCTGATGTCGCTAGGGCATATAGTAATCATAATGCAATATGCATGAGTCATACAAACCAATCATGCATCAATCCTGCGCATACCGTGCGCTCATGTGAGATAACATCCGCCTTCAGGGAGTCTCATAACAACATGCTCAATGACATATGCAATAATCAACCACATCTCATAACAAGCATGCAGATGATGCATATGGGCATGTATCATGATGCTATGATGTCACATACTCATAATCGATATCAATAACCGGCATCGACAATTGACCTCGACAACGTGGACATTTAACCAACATTGCCTTCAAGGAATGACCCACATAGAGCCTAACATATAGTGGACTCATGGCCTCGCACAAGGGCCAAATATACAACACCATGGGCCTCACTCAAGACCTTAACACATCGCGATGGGCCTTTCACTTGGGCCTAACATTCATTACAATGGGCTACATCGCTTGGCCCTCAAATGCATCATAATGGGCCTCATCACATAGGCCTCACACATATCACATTAGGCCTTAAACACGGGCTGAATACATATCACAATGGGCCTCAAATACAGGCCGCATATACATTACTTGGGCCTCGTCAATCGGCCTTGATATCCGACCTCAACAATCGGGATCAGCCTCGATAATTGACCTTAATAATTGGAATCGGAATCGATAATCGGAATCATCAGAATTGGCCTCGATAATCGGAGTCGAAAAATCGGTCACGACAATCGGAATCGACAATCAGTCATGATAATCGGCCTCGATCGTTAATCAACAATCGGCCACGACAATCGGAATCAACAATCGGTCATGATAATCGACCTCGATCGCTAATCAGCAATCGGCCACGACAATTGAAATCGACAATCGGTCATGATAATCGGCCTCGATTGCTAATCAGCAATAGGCCACGACAATCGGAATTGTCAATCGGTCACGACAATCGGAATCGATCGATAATCAAAATCGGCAAATCGGTCGCAATAATCGGAATCAATCGATAATCAGAATCGGCAAATCAGTCATGACAATCGGAATCGATCGATAATCAGAATCAGCAAATTGATCATGACAATTGGAATCGATCGATAATCAGAATCAGCAAATCGATCACGTCTATCGAAATCGACAATCGGTTATGATAATCAGCCTCGTTCGATAATCAGAATCGGCAAATCGGTTTCGTCAATCGAAATCGACAATTGGTCATAATAATTGGCCTCGATCACTAATCGACAATCGACAAATCGGTCATGATAATTAGCCTCGATCGATAATCAGAATCGGCAAATCGGTCACATTAATCGGAATCGATCGATAATCAAAATTGGCAAATCGGTCACGACAATCGGAATCGATCGATAATCAAAATCAGCAAATCGATCACGACAATCGAAATCGATCGATAATCAGAATCGGCAAATCGATCACGACAATCGAAATCGATCGATAATCAGAATCGGCAAATCGGTCACGTCTATCAGAATCGCCAATCGGTCATGATAATCGGCCTCGATCGATAATCAACAATCGGCAAATCGGTCACGTCAATCTGAATCGGCAATCGGTCATGATAATCGGCCTCGATCGATAATCAGAATCGGCAAATCGGTCACGTCGATCGAAATCGGCAATCAATCATGATAATTGATCGTTAATCGGCAATTGGCAAATCGGTCATAATAATCTGCCTCGATCGATAATCATAATCGGTAAATCGGTCACGACAATCGGAATCGATCGATAATCAGAATCGACAAATCGGTCACGTCTATCGGAATAGACAATCGGTCATGATAATCGGCCTCGATCGATAATCAGAATCAGTAAATCGGTCACGTCAATCAGAATCGACAATCGGTCATGATAATCGGCCTCGATCGATAATCGGAATCAACAAATCGGTCACGTCGATCGAAATCAGTAATCGGTCATAATACTCAGCCTCGATCGCTAATCGGCAATCGATAAATCGATCATGATAATCGGCCTTGATTAATAATCAAAATCGACAAATCGATCACATCAATCGGAATCGGCCACAACAATCGGAATCGGCCTCGACAATCGGAATCGATAATCGGCCTCGACAAATCGGAATCGGCCTCGGCAGTCGGCCTTGACAATCGGAATCGACAATCGGCCTCGACAATCCGAATTAGTCTCGAAAATCAGAATCGGCCTCAGCAATCGAAATCAATAGTCGGCCTCGACAATGTGGACATTAAACCATCATTACCCAACAATGCAGCCATTTAACCAACATTGCTCCCAAGGAGTGGCCCACTTAAAG
This sequence comes from Magnolia sinica, assembly GCF_029962835.1. NCBI lineage: Eukaryota > Viridiplantae > Streptophyta > Magnoliopsida > Magnoliales > Magnoliaceae > Magnolia > Magnolia sinica. The sequence goes on along the minus strand of NC_080583.1, from coordinate 8,833,833 downwards.
CCAAATGTATGGTGGGCCCATGGCCTCACACAAGGGCCCAATATACAATATCATGGGTCTCATACACAACAGGTGGGCCCTGCTCATGGGCCTCAAAAACATAACATGTGGGCCCTACACATGGGTCTCATATGTATCAAATGGGCCACGTATCTGGACCTCGAATACATCACAATGGGCCTCGTCACACATCAAGTGGGTTACATCAATGGGCCGCACCAACGGGCCTCGCACAAATGGGCCACAAATACATCAAGTGGGCCGCACCATTGGGCCTTATATACATCAAGTGGACCATATCACATGAACCGCACTAGTGGGCCTCATATATATCAAGTGGACCGTGTCCATGAGCCGCACCAATGGACTTCATATACATCAAATGGACTGCATCATCAGGCCATAAATACATCAAGGCAGGCCTCATAAATGGGCCACAAAATACATCAAAGTGGGCCTCACGGATGGAAGCTTGAATTACATCTAAAGTCATTACAATAGTTACAGGTGCAACATGTGTATCACTATACATATCATTCTATGGGACACATGGCACCCACTAATGATGATCAACACTGTCCAAACATTGTCCAGCACCGTCCAACACTACTTTATGGTGTGGATGAAAGGAATACATCAGGGTGGTGTCCACGATTCAGGTGAGACCCACATAACTTACTGTCGTCAATACATCAGCTATATAGCTGATGTAAGTACACTAGCCAATCAGCTTCCATCCCAAGGTGGGTCCACACGTGTGGCCCACCAGTCCTGGTGAATGGACGGACGGAGGGGATTACACCCACATCAAGATGTGTTGCACTGCCACCATCCATATACGGATGGTGTGGATACAATATATAAATCTGGTGGGTCCCACTGTCCAGTTGGACGGTGAGGGTGCCACACGCACATCATGTAGGGGCCCCACATAGATGAACGGTGTTGACACATACACCAGCTCCAACATGATATGGAATTTGAATGGACGGAGTGGATACTGCACAGCGCAGTGGGTGGGGTCCACGTCCATGTACAGGACGGCTTGGTCGAAGGACATTCATCTGGTGGGTCCCATGCTGCATTACAGCAGCAAGTCACTGGTGTGGAAAGCCAGCCAATCCGTCAACAGGTGGGTCCTTACATGAGGCCCACCACATACATGTATAATATATATAATTATAATTATAATTATATAATAAATATATCAACGTGGGTCCCATATGGGGCCCACCACTTACATGTATAATAAATATATATAAATATATCAACGTGGGTCCCACATGGGGCCCACCACGTACATATGATATATACACTTATTATATTATTAAAATAATATACATATATATGCATTTTTTTAATCGTGACAGCGTCCAGAGCACTCTAGCGTCCAGAGCATTCCAGCGTCCAAACCACCTGACGTTTAGATCTGTCTCAGTCCAGGACCAGACCCGGATGGATGGTGTGGATACACCACACGTGTAGCAACAAGTGGGGCCTTCGTGAGTGCGGCCCACCGAAATTTCTGGATCAAGCTGATATTTCTGTTTTCCCATCATCCAGATCAGGCAGCGGGGCTGGCCCAATGGCTGGACGGTCTGAATCACACATGCACAAAATAGGTGGGCGACATCAATAAGGAAGGAGAGAGAGAGAGAGATCGGTAAGAAGGGGAGGGACCCCGCCAATATGGGCCCTCCCTAAATATAAAGCATACATCAAGATGGATCCAACCACAAGTGGGCCCTTAAATCATCAAATCTAAATAAGAAATCACCCACCTTAGATATTCTTAGACTTCTTCTTTCGTCAATGCATGCTAGAGATCCAATGGATGGACTTCAACGGTTGAGATCGACTTACGATGGTGGAGATGGAAGGTAGGAAGGTGGGCCACACAAGCTCTATCCATGGAGCTTGCTTGGACGTTGGAGTCTCATGAGGTTTGCTTGGAAATGAGAGAGAGGAGTGGTGAGGTGGGGTGATGGGATGAGATGGCATGGTGTTTGTTGACTTGAGGTAAGAAATGAATGAGATGGGTATGAGCGATGTAAGAGAGAGTTGACTTGGGGAATGGGTGAGGGATGGGCTTGGTAAGGTTGTGTACTTGACATTTATTGATGGATTAATGTGACCTATCGTAGAGATTCTCTCGAAATCCGCAATGCGCGGCGTTTCATCAAAAAATACGCGGGCCCACATCTCTTGGCCCGGGTATCAGATCGATGCGCAAGTCGTGGCGTTGAAAACGTGGCGACGGCGCGATTGCTAGAGTACAAGTTTCGAGTCGAACCGACTCCGATATGTTCAACTTGTCTTAGGATTGCGCACAAACGTCGGATACAGGTCGAGAGTCACCGAAAATCGACCGGGAGGACCGCGGAAGCCTACGAAACGGTACGAGCTAGGATACGGGTCTCACACAAATTGTGTCCATACTTCTACCAATCTAGCTAGTGGCTGTAAAGTATTGGCATGGTGATTCATAAATAATATTCCTGGTAGCTATATAGTTGGAATTATACCTAGTTCCAAATAACCCTACATGTTTTTTTTTTTTGCATATCCATGCCATGCGCTAGTAGTTTCTTGAATTTCAGGGGTATAGCTGGTTGGAGGATAAGTCTACTTAATTGCTATCATGAGACACATCACACATGTTATTAATATATCTTGTTCATGTATTTTTATGTATAAGTTAATATCATATTCATTTTGTATGCATGGCAGTATGGATAATAACTCACATAGATGGTTATTTTTCTAAAAACTCTCAATAACCCGTTTGGTAGAAGAGGCAACACCTCTAGCCATGCTCTCTGATTAGTAGCTCCTTTGGAGCTCGCTTTCATGTCGGTCCAAGGGTCTTAGCGTGGAACTACCAGATCTATCCATTGAGGATAAGCCTACTTAATTGCTATCATGGGACACGTCACACGTGTTATTAATATATCTTGTTCATGTATTTTACGTATAAGTTAATATCATATTCATTATATATGCATGACAGCATGGGTAATAACTCACATAAATAGTTATTTTCCTAAAAACTCACTCTCAACAGCCCGTTTGGTAGATGAGGTAACACTTTTAGCTGTGCTCTCTGAGCAGTAGCTCCTTTGAATCCCACTTTCACATCGGCGCAAGGGTCTTAGCATGAAACTACTAGATCTGCCCATTGAGTCTAAAAGAGAGATACAATATTTTTTTTATTAGCTAGTCTTAATTTATGCTTATATCTATTGTCTATTGTTAGATATCTTTGTTTTTGTAAATGTTGTTAATAGTTAATTGGATGATGACAACGTGGATAATATCCAACTCTACAAATAAATTATCATAGACTCATAATTATCATTTCAGCCTGCTCTTTTGTTTTCCTAGATATTAATTATTTTGTTATTCTATTTATAGTATAGGATAATCCGTTACCCATTTGAAGATTTCTATGTTACTAGATATAGATTCAGTATGTTCTTGGATACATAGAAATTCTCAAATTGTCCTTTTTTGAACAGTTCAATGTTGGATAGATAATAATGTTTTCATTTATTCTAATTTAAATGCACATCCTTATTTCGGTTCGTCTCTCCTAATTCTCTTTGAATATATTTCTTACATTTATTTCCTCATCAAATATTCACACTTTGTGTAGATAGTTGACGTGTGAATCAAATACAAGATTAATATATTTTGGAGAAATAAGGGGAGATGCTAACGAAATTTTGGCCGAGCATTTAAATTGAGTAATGAAAGCATTACAATCTATTCAACATTGAATGGATGATTGATTTAAACGCTCAGAAAATTATTGAAAGTTTAAAGGATATTTATACACACACAATACACCACTTAGGAAATTCTCTACTAAGGTTAGATGAAATTGTTTCATATCTTTAGAGATGGCTAGTGAGGATGAAGTCCCAACTACCCTTGGTGCCAGTACGTTAGCCACATCACCTCTTGTTGTTGAAGGAGAGGGGTCTTCAGCTGCAAGAAAGGAAAGAACCGGTCAGCTGTCTGGGATGATTTTGAAGTAGTAGTTAACAATGTCGTTAAGATCAGATGTCTGCACTGCAAAACTCTATGCAGCAAAAATATCGGAGGGTCGATTTCTCATTTAAACAGACATAGGCAAAGTTGTTCAAGGAGACTAAGAATTTCACCTTCATGCCAATAATTGTTATCGTTTACAAAGTCCGAAGTAGCTACTTCTGAAGGTAAACTTACCACTCATAAGTTTGAAAAAGAAAAGCTGAATGAGTGGTTTGCAATGCTTATTATCGTTGATGAGCAACCATTTAAAATAATAAAGAGTGAAGTATTCATGAGATATAGTAAATTTCTTAATCCTTAGTTTGAGAAGGTCTTTTGTATTACTGTAAAGAGAGAGTGCATGAAGATATACACAAGTGAGAAAATGAAGTTGAAAGCAGTTTTTGCATCGATTTCAAGGATACGTTTGACTTCTGATATGTGGACGGCGTAAAATTAAAGAAATGAATACATTTCATTCACTGCACACTATGTTGATGAAAATTGAAAACTTTGCAAGAAAATATTGAACTTTCACCACCTTCCACCTCTCCATTCCGATTTGGTTATGTCAGATTACATTTACAACTATCTACGAGATTGATGCATTGAAAAAAAAGTCTCTTCATTAACTTTAGATAATACTTCAATAAATGACAGTGAAATATCATTCTTACGTAATCAGTTCAAGGCAACCAACAATTTATTTTTTAAGGAAAAATATTTTACGTTCAGTGTTGTACACACATTCTGAACTTGAAATCAACTAACCAAACTATAGAGAATGTGAGGGGAAGTATAAAGTACATAAGGGGCTCGACTTCAAGATTGAGTATATAGAATAATATAGTTCAATGTTTAAATACGAAGTCTCCAAAAACATTGAAGCTAGATATATGCATATATTGGAATTCGACTTTTGAGATATTGGATTTGGCCCTGAAATTGGAACTTGCATTTTCAAAATATGCAGCGCGTGATACAACATATGCTTGGTTGTTTGCTGAAAAAGATTGGAGCAAAGCAAAAGAAGTTCACAAATTTTTAAAAGTTTTTATGACTGTACAAATATATTTTCTGGCAATAAGTTTTCTACAGCAAATATGTTTCTTCCAGTTGCGCAGAAGATCAAGGAAACCCTAAAGAAATGTGCCAGTAAAGGTCCATTTTTTCTTCAACTCATGACTGGTGGTATGCAAATAAAGTTCGATAAGTACTGGGATGAATGTCATTTGTTAATGTCCTTAGCTATTGTTCTTGATCATCGGTGCAAGATGAGTTATATTAAGTACATCTTTATAAAGATTTATTCTAATGAAAAGGCAGTAACTGATGCCTCGAAGGTTCGTAACGTAATCGAAGCATTGTACAATACATACACAACCACAGGATCCACACCAAGTGTTAACGAAGTTAAATCACATACTGCTACAAGCTCTGACATCATGCTCGACGATGATTACATGTCTTTCTTAGCAAAAGAAAATATAAACACTGAAACGAAAGAATCAGAGTTAGACTTGTATCTCAAAGAATCAGTCGTAACGTGGAAGGATTCAGATTTTAATGTTTTGGAGTTGTGAAAAATGAGAGTCAGTGAAGAAAAATACCTTACACTATCGATGGTGGGATGAGATATTTTGCCAATTCATATTTCAACAGTGGCATCAAAATCTACTTTTAGCACAGGGAGTAGGGTCATGAGCAAGACTCGAAGCTCCCTTACACCAAATACAGTGGAAGCATTAATTTGTACATAAGACTGGTTGCGTCCGAGTTAAGAAGGTTCTGATATTGATTAGGAAGAGGAAGAGAATGTGTATCAAGGCGCAGCACATGAAACAAAAGAAACATGAATGGAGTTAGGTTAACATTTCTTGTTAATTTATTGGAACTTGAAAATGATGTAATGGATACTATTTTATTTTTATTTTTATGTTATATTAATGGATGTTATACGCGCAATGCATTAATAGCTTTTTTCCATCTATAAATTATTTTTGTTTTATGTCGTATTTCATTATTGCTAAAATACTAACTTTTCCAATATAATATATAGATATATCTTCAAGTGAACCATCAATCGACGTTTGGGACTATGGTTCCTTAGTCCATTCTCCAAAGTCTGGAAAGTTAAAGATTTTATGTCATTTGTGTGTAGCCAAGTTGGTTAACAAAACTAATCGCCTCAAATTACAATTATCCTGTCGGGGTGGAGATATAAAACTATGTCCTAAAGCCCCGAAGGAAGTTCAAATTCTTTTCCAAGCACTTATTGATTCAAACCAAAAAACTTTCACTTCCTCATCTAAACTTTCTAAGGCAGAGGATGAAACTAAATTATTAGCATTGGAAAAAGAACAATTTCAACTTGCCTTAAAGCGCATTTTGGTGAGCTTCTACACATCAGCCAGGCCGAGCCGGAGATGCTGGCTCGGTCACCGAGCTGAGCCAAGTTCGAGCTAGGTGTGCCTAGTGACCGAGCTGAGCCGAGCTGAGGCCATCTCAACTCGGTTCGGCTCAATGTACACCCCTAGCCTAAATGCATATTCTTAAGTATGAACTTGGCTCTTGTGTAGGGCCTTAGCTCTTATGTAAGACATTGGCTCTTATGGTAGACCTTGGCTCTTGTGTAGGACCTAAATTAAGTCTTTATGTAGTCCACCGAACACGGGTGTTAATGTGTTAGTATCCGTGGAAGCCTCTAGTGGAAGTAAACTTAGGTCTTTGGACTAGAACAGTGGTTGTTGGTTAGCCTATGGAAAACCAACTAAAGTCTCTTGCGGGATCCTCCTACGGGAGTACATGTCAGTAGGTTCTTATGTAGGACTAAGGTTTGTAGCAAGCTTATAAAAAACCACATAGGCTCTTGTGGGAGCCCTTCCTTATGTAGGATTATAAATATTAGAGATTAACCTTATTTAAAACCTCCGATAGTGAAATCCGGTACACTCATGGGTTTAGTGTATTCGACGGGAATGGAATAGGAAAACCGAATCATTATACATGCTTGTGTTTGAGATTATCATTTGCACACTTATTTAATCATACTTATGTAATTAAATGTTTAATTATTTATATGCATGATTAGATAAATATTATGAGTTGATAATTAGCACATCACATACAAATGTACACTATCATGTTATAAAATAGTTGCTTAATTGGTATATAATTTGTAATATATGTGATTATACCCTTTTATTGGCTTGAAAGCCTTAGAGTTGATTGTCTTACTTAGCTTAATTATATATTAGCTTAAATAGACAATTAGATATTAAAAGATAAAAAATTTTAATTGGTCGTAATCACCCCCTCCCCTCTAAGACATAGCCATCATTCCTCAACTCCGTCAAGCTTTCACATGCACAATCGTGGTAATCACATTACACCATAGGTGAATTTTTACAATCAAATGGCGTTCAAATAAGATAATTTTAAATTAATTTAGAATTTCATCAAATTATGTTTTCAATGAGCATAAGATCACCCAAATCAAATATGTAACGAAGGAGTTATGGCCGTTTTCGTGGAATCGGTGACCCATAGTGAATATCTATGATATACAGTAAATGATAAACTTTGGATATACTTTTACACAATCAAATAGTGTCCAAATGAGATAATTTTAAAGTCATTTAAAATTTCATTAAATTATCTTTCTAATGAGTATAAGATCACCCAAATTGGACATGTAACGAGTGATTTATAACAATTTTCATAGGATTAATGACCCATAATGAATATCTGCGACCCACATTGAATGATAAACTTTGGGCCCACTTTTAGATAATAAAAATGTCTAAATGAGATGATTCAAAATCCATTTAAAAGCTCATTAAATTATCTTTTCAATAAATAAAGATCATCGCAATTTGACATATATCAAGGGAGTTATCGTCGTTTTCTTAGGATCAACGACTCATAGTGAATATTTATAATCCACATGAATAACGAAAATTGGGCCCACTTTTAGGCAAGAAAATGGTGTTTAAATTAGATGATTCTAAATCCATTTGAAAGTTCAACAAATTATTTTTCTAACGAGTAAAAGGTCGCCCCAATTAAACATATAACGAGAGAATTATAACTATTTTCGTGGAATCATCGAGTGACCTATAGTGAATACTTGTGATCCATAGTAAATAATAAATTTTGGGGCTACTTTTGGACAATAAATGATATGTAAACGAGATAATTCTAAAGTCATTTGAAAGTTCATCAAGTTATCTTTTCAATAAGAATAAGATCAACCAAATTGGACATATAATAAGGAAATTATAGCCATTTTCGTGGGATCGGTGACCCATAACGATTATCAGCAATTCTTAGTGAATATCGACGATCCACAGTGAATATCAATAATCCACAATGAGCATTGATTATCCATATTAAATATCAGCGATTTATGGTGAATATCGGCGATCTAGTGAGTATCAGTTATCCACAGTATAACATTAATCCATTACAACATTCATCTATTACAACATTATTCAATTTTAGCGTTCGTCCACTACAACATTCATCTATTATAAGAGTCGTCCATTACAACATTTATCACATGCATTCATTACAACATTTTTCAATTTCTTAACTCATCTATCACAATATTCTTTCATTACAAAATTCATCCTTCCACAAACTCTCATCATTCATTAAAAAAAATAATAATAATAATTATAGAAGGAACCACCACACCCTCCTCCCTTTCACAAACTCTCACCATTGATACCTACCAAAAATAAATAAAAATAACACACAAAAGTCACTATTATCCTAACATAAACCTACATTTAGTCGTCATAATTTCTATGTTGGAAAGTGCGGCAAAAAATCTTCAACACAATACTTGGAAGCTCACCAGAATGGATGGAATGACATTAGATGCACACCAAAGTGAGTCCCACGAAAGTGGCAACGACCCTAACAACCAAATAGGACACCCCCCTTGGAAAAAAAGAACAAAACATCTAAATGGCTTCCTATGGTAAGGCCTCTATCATAAGAACTCATCCCACATCTTATGTGGGGCTAACAAAAAAAAAAGAACAAAACATCCAAATGGCTTCCTGTGGTAAGGGCTCCATCATAAGAACTCATCCCACATCTTATGTGGGGCCAACTAATTTGTCGTGAAACAAATCCAACTCACCCACAAGAAAGGAGTTTTAATTTCATATCATCGGCCTAAGTTTGAACGCAAAAATCATCATAGATGTATCACATGAAATAAATAATTCAAAATTAATAAACAACATTAATGTTATTATGGGCAACATAGAGCTTCTCTTTAAAAACTAAAAAACACCCTTCTGTGGATCATGGTTGTCCGATTAAAATAAATGGCTCAGATCAGCCAAAGGGTGAGGCTTTTCATAATTTGGTGGAACACACAATCCCACCTTTAGAAAAGTCATTTCATCTTCCGAGACAAGATACCACAGTACGGTATAGAAGATGGATGTAAAGGTATTTTTGTCCTGAGAAAAATGAAAAAAATAATAATAATAAAAAATTACCCTCAAGTCTAAAAAATTTAAGTTTGGAGAGTAGAGGCTAAAGTCAGTATCACGTCATACCCAGAGACCATTGGCCATAAAAACCCAAAAGGCAGCGAATTAGGTGTGACCATTCTGAAACAAGATGGTACCTTGGGGCCACCTTAATACTACCGTCCATCCTTTTTTTCGTATCATTTTAAGGCATGAATCCAAAAACTAAGAAGTTCTAAATCTCATATGGACCATATTATAAGAAAAAGTGGTGATTGAATGCCCTACCATTAAAAACTTTACGGGGCCGACAGTAATGTTTATTTTCCATCCAACCTATTGATAAGTTTAGGTAAACTTGGATGAAGGGAAAAAAATTAAAAACCTCATCCAAAACTTGTGTAGCCCATTAATGGCCAATCACCACTCTTCCCTCTCCCTACGGTATGATCCACCTGAAAATTGGATCTGTTTCATTTTTGGGCTCATGCCCTAAAATGATAAGGAAATATGGATGGATAGAGTAGATATAGAATACATGCATCGAGGTGGGCTCGACGGTAATGGCCGAACTATCTTCGGTGAGACCTGCGCCTCACCTAATCTTCTCTAAAAAATCAAGGACAGTTCAAAGGAAGGATTGCATGTGACCCAGGCACAAAGATATTCTTATACCCAGAGCTGTGGGGCCCATGGAGATATCCATGATGAATCTACTGTGTCCATCGATTTTGCAAGACCACAATTGGCCTGAAATCTAAAAATCAAGTAGATCCAAAACTCGTGTGGGCCATATCACATGAAACAATGGGGATTGATCGCCTGGGGTGACAGAAGTTTTGTATCGCGATGATATTTGTGCCTAAGCAAGATGCATTTTTGAGACATAGTGATCCATACTCTCTTTCGGGGGCGTTGGCTTGGTAACTTAGGCTCTCTCCACCAAACCAATATCCAATATCTCTGTTGGGGGCTAGGTTTTTGGTCACCTCAGTCTATTCCAAATCAGTATCTCTCTCTCTCTTCTCAGCAGTGTTGCTTTCCTTGATTCGGGGATAGTGTCTTCGTCAAATCGTTGTCTCTGTCTGTGTCTAATCTCTGTTCCGTGGTTTAGTAACCTTAGTCCACCTCGAGCAAGTTAGGGATTAATCCAACTCTCACCCCTTAGCCAATAATTCAGCTGCTTCTGTTGACTATTTAATGTATGCAGTTGGTTCTGTCGCTTTCGCAGAAGAGTCAGCAGCATAGCCTGTTCTTGAGCCAGTTGCATAATCACGTATGTAAGCAAGTGATCCAGTTGTTTCAGTAGAGTACGCTGATCTATATACATACCAATATTCAGAAAATGATCAAGATCTATCAGATTCATCATCACTGCTTTGGTCCTCTCCCATCGAATGTGAATAGGAGGGCATCGCCCTGATATGATGGGGGGAGGGAGCATAGAAAAGAGAAACCAATAACCCTATGAATGGTTTGGATGTCATATAAGCATCATAGTCAGCTCCAGGAAGGTTTCAATGTTTCTATTCCCACTGTTTCATTTGGTATGACTTAAGTACTTTTGGATCTGTCTGATTTTTAGATTTATGTGGATTTATCACAGACATCTCTGTGGAACTCACACAGCCCCAGGCATAGGTATACCTATATGCCCCACATCACAGGCAATCCGCTATCCAAGCTCAACAGATACTTTTGAGAAGCAGATTACCTGTGACCCCGGGCATAGAGATATACATGTGCAAGGACCGTGTGGGGCTTGCAAAATGTAGATGACAAATCCACTCTGTCCATTTATTTTGAAAAATCACAATAAGATAGGGTTCTAAAAAGTCAGGCAGATCTAAAACTCAGGTGGGTCAGAAAAAATGAAACAGTGGGAACTGAAACATCAACAGGTGAAACCTTCCTACCTTCTTGGAGCTGACCATGGTGTTTGTATGCCATCCAAATTGTTCATAAGATTATTACACTCAAATAAACTGTAGGCACAAATATCATCCTGATACAAAACTTTTGTCACTTCCAGGTAAGTCTGTCAACAGGCCAGGCCTGATGTCAGGCTCGGCCCTGGTTTTGAACTGTTTTGGGCTGGCCCGCCAGGAAGCTCTATTCAAAATTTTGGTATTGTCAAGCTTGTGTCTGGCACATTGAAACCCCTGCTCTTAGGGGTTCAATCCCCGCTGTTTGTGTGGTATGGCACACATGAGTTTTCAATTTGCCTGATTTTTAGGTTCTTTTCTATGAACTGGCACAGCCCCGGGCACAGGAATATCTTTATACCTGGGTCACAGGCAATCGGCTTACATCCTTTTGCTTGTGATTGAATTGCCTGTGACCCTGGCACAAAGATATACACATGCCTAAAGCTCTGTGAGGCCATAAAGATGACAGTGACAAATCCACTTCGTCCATCTATTTTAAAAGGCCACAATAGGATAAGATTCTAAAATTTAGGTAGATTCAAAACTCATATGGGCCAAACCACACAAAAAAAAGTAGAGATCACCTAGCGATGACAAAAGTTTTGTTTCAAGATGATAGTTGTTCCTACAATTTGTATGAATAGTAGTAATTCTATGAACAGTTTGGATGGTATAAAAACATCATGGTCAGCTTTAAGAAAGCTTCAATGGTGTATGTTGTTGTTTCCACTGTTTTGATGGTGTGGCCCACTGCCTGTTTTTTAGAATCATGTCCTATTGTAGTCTTTCAAAATAGATGTTTAGGGCTCAAGCCAAAATTTTGGTGTGGCATCTAATCATTAGAGTGGATTTCATATAATCATCATAATGGACCATGTAAAAATGAAAGATGTAGGGCCCTCTATTTCCTTTGGTTTAACCCACATGACTTGCAGGTCAGCCTAACTTATTGGCCTTGGACCTAATGTGGGATTAATCAATCTAATGATTAGAGTGGATTTCACATACACATCATTGTCAAGCCCTAAAATATCAAGCGAGATTTCCCTTTCCAGACGTAGATTTAAAAGGTCAACCCTTGATTTTTGAGACATCTACTGTGATACGTGTGTAAGATATACTCCAGCTACTAAGTGTGTTATCCCATGTTAGACCCAGGCTGAAAAGTAGGCTGACTGTAATTTAGATGGGCCACATCAAAGGGATCAGTTGGGAAAGAAAAATTCACCCTTGTAGCCCACCACAATGATTACACGAAATCTACTCCAACTATTAGATGCCATATCAAAATTTCGGCCGGGCAGGCACCTAGACATCATCTATGACCCAAAGGAAACAGTTTTGAGGTACACTTTCCAAGTGTGTGGTCCAGCTGAATCATGAATGAAGCTCATTTGGAGGATGGGCTTGGTTATCAGGGTAGATTTCACATAAACATCATGATGAGGTCCACCAGAGCTGCAACCTACAACCACTAAGAATTTAATGGAAGATACTCCAATGATAATTACTGGATGGGGTAGTTTATTGAGAACCTTCTTGAAAAAGGTTCTAGAATGTAAATACTATATTAGGTCTTCTTCTTTTTTAAAGCAAAACTCCCTTTGTTTAACTAATAATTCAACAACCCTAAGATGATCAACTTCATCACGAAAATGAATATTTACAGCCACCCCTTTTGATAGATACACCCTTTTCTCTACTTCAGTTGTAATAGAACAAATCAAATAAGTTTATACTGTTTGGGTAGTCATGATCATATTCCTGAGAACTGTTTTAACAAAAGTAGAAATGATGGCTGTACCTATCACATATGGGAGGTTTAACTGCAAATCAAATTGACAGCTCTGGATGTTCCAGGTAACTTGTGGCCAGTGAAACTATCACTATCAAGAGCCGTTGGATTACAAATTCACCAACCCCATTACAGCTCCATAACTCAGTGATCTAACCCGTTTTCTTGTGGATCCACCATTGATAAGAGTGGTGCTGGAAATTTCAGAGATTGGAAACTCTTAGATCCATGGCCTATAGAACAGATAGACAGTTGCATTTTAAAAAATAATAATAATAATAATAAGACATAAAGATACCAATGGCCTTATGGACACGGATCAGGTGGTGTTGTGATGTGTTAGGCGCTGTGGGGCCATAGTGCCGTGTGTTTTATACCCACACAGTCCATCCATTTTTCCAGCTTATTCAATGGCGTAAACCCATAAACGAAGTAGATCCAAAGCGTAGGTGGACCACACAGTAGGGATTGAATGTCCACCATTAAAAACTTCTTGGGGCCACAAAAGTATTGGACAAGCTGATATTTGTGTTTTCCTTTTATCCAGGATTGTGACCTTATTAACAGGCTAGATGGAAAATAAACATTACAGTGGGCCCTATGAAGGTTTCAATGGTGGGTGTCATTGTTCCCACTGTTTCTTGTCATGTGGTCCACCTGAGCTGCAGCTCTGCTTCATTTTTGGGTTCATCCCTACAATGAGCTAGCAAAATGATGGACGGCATGGATGTAGAACACATACATAACAGTGGGCCCCACAGTGCCCAAACACATCAAAACAAAAACACTGCCGCTGGGGGTAGTGTTAGCAACACCACCTAATCTGCGTCCCCAGGTTATCTACATTTGCAGCTCATGGTTCAGTCGTCCAGATTGTTGGTCTCAAGGGCCCACTGTAAATTGGCAGACGAAAGCTACCAAATTGAAAGATTCCCACTCTCTGATGGTCACCAAAAAATCAACAATTAAGGAAAGAAAACTGACCCACATTCATCAGGGCCAGGATCTTCGAATCCAGTAGATTTTCAGGGATGCATTCCATCAGATCAACAGTCTAGATCACCAAACCAAGGGCACACCTATGATGACTCTCCTAACATCAAACCAGCCCAAGCGATATGGGTAAGCTTTACTACTTCAGAATGGTGGTGAAATACAACGATTGTATTACTGCCCGAATGATGCTCTATTCATCACTAGGCCATATGGGAATTCTTGATCGGGTATATCCAACTCTCTATTATAACTACATGTTCTTTGAAATTTGAAAGAAAAAAGATACTACCAGAAGCTCGGTGTGGAACCTCACTCAGAACTGCAGTGACTGGACCATGCCAACAACAGGATCATGACCATTCATCATTCCTCCAGTAGTGGACCACTGCAACATTGGGCCACAGCACAAAAAATCGCTTTGCTTGGATAGGCTCATCATTCCTCCAGTAGTCGACCATCGGTTCATCTGATTGAACCACTTTCGCCCATTTGAATGAAGACATTTGCTCTAGTTTTTTCTTCTGGGAATTGCATCTGCAGCCCACAGGCAAAAATGTCTGGACCGTGATGGCATGCAACAATGGGCCCAAACGCCCTATTTGCAAGCTGGTGGCTCAGATTGCACGGATCAAATTACTCGCAGACAGTATATTCATAGGCCTGACATGAAAACCCAGATGAAAATTAATGATTTAAGGTCAAGAAGCTTTCTAATCAAAATCTTTAGCAGTGAAATTCCAACATTTTTTTGGAGTAACAAAACAGAAACAATTTATCAGGCATGCATGAAATAAAAAATCAACTAGTTGAATATAAAACAGTCAGCCTCCTTCATATGATGAAAAAATTCTTCATCGCAGCATAAGACAGAGGGTGATTGCACCAAAATTCAGTAAAAATCATGATATTTTCGCTAAATTAGACTTGATTAATCATGAAATATTTCATGATATTTGGTGCAACCAAACATGGCTTAAGATACATCCACCTTCAAAAAGATCATTTTTTTTGGGGAAAAACAGTATGGAATGAGTAATCATTTAAGCCCGTTTTGTCATAAGACCATACCGTGGTGATTCCATCAATGGGCCCCACGGCTTCTCTCTCATCAACCCTTTTGCTTTCCCAGCTTCTTGAAAGGAAGAAACAGGTCGCCCAGTTGAGACTCGCAGGCAGCATAAGCATCCGGCTTCAAGGCCTCGACAAATGGCTTATCTAGTTTAAGCAACAAGACTGCATCCAAAGTCCTGCTGCAGAACCGCCGCACCTCCGCCCGACGTGACTGCTTCTCTAGCTGCTTGCTCAGCAGCCGTTGGATCAGATCACAGAGTGATGAGAGATGAGCCTTCCAAAACTTCAATGCACTCGCCCTCTCCTTGTCACCGTCTCCCTTGCCAGGAATGCACGATTTCAGCACTCTGTTCACCAGATCAAGCGCTTCAACCCGTCTGTACTCTGATTTCGCACTCCCACACTTCTCCAAAAGGAAGCGGAAGAGCTCATGTGCAACCCACGGGTACCGCCGGAACACCTCTTTCACGAATCCAGACTTTAACCGGCACTTCTTGCTGTCGAAATAGTCCACCAGTATGTGCTGGAAGATCTCCAACACCTTCTGCAATTCAGGCTTGGGAAAATTTCTCGCCTGGATGATTTTCAATATCCAAAATGTCGAATTCTGAGCAAAAGAAGCAACCAATTTGTGACGGGTGCGAGAGGCCGATTTCAGGCTCTTCTCTAGCATAGATTCAAGTGTAGAGAGCTGAATCTCTTTATCCTTTGGGTATTCCTTTGCCTTTAGTATTTTCCTTTGTAAAATTGCTCCAATTCGCTGTCCGAGCTGCTTGCTACCTTCTGCAACATGTGAATTCACGAATGCCTGAGCTAGATATGAGAAGATCGTCAAAACCTGCGGCTTGCCTGTGCATGAAAAAAGATAATAACAGGAGCAAATGAGTATAACGACCAAAGTGTCTATTAATTGACAACCAATCATGTTAGGAATCTGAAGCATTCTTAGTCTCTGACAAATATGCTTAGGGCCTGTTACGGTCCCACTCTTTTCTTTTTCTTTTTCTTTTTAGAAATTAGTTTGGGAGGCATCATCTACCCAAATCCTTTCACACATGCCAACCACTAACATATGTGCAGTATCCACCATTCACATGTTGCACAATGACAGGAAATTGACATGCTCTTACTATCAGGCCCATCCTGTATTTCGGCAGACAACATTGTCTGAGAGAACCCTGACCATTCACGGCTTAGCCGAGAGGTACTAACAATTAAAACAGCACTTCACCACTAAAAGCAATTTAAACACATTCTCTAGTGGGACCCCTGGAGTTGCGCTTGAAGAGGATTGATTTTATTTTTTTCCCAGCACACTTGCAACGTAGCATGCAAGAGATGCGGGCCATTCACAGGTCAGGGCTACTGTGAACATGTCCTAACCCAAATAAAAAATAAAAAATGAATGCATTGAATATGGATCACTGGTCCTCTTTTTCTAATCCTCCATTTTAACCATTTTTCCCCAAACTAATCGCCCAATATTATGGGAGTTGCAGATCCGAAGGGCAGTAAGAGGTGATGAGTTTGGGGAATTTATAAGCCTAGAGGAGCACTTCAACATGGTGACACAACTGGCTTAGGGTTCTGATAGGTGGAAGTGGAGCTTGGGGAGGTCAGAAAGCTTTAGACTTTGAACAATGCTATTGCGAGGACGGGAAGAGGGCTCCTACTGCTCGTGTTTGGTCTTATCCTGCACTTTCAAGCATGGTTGTGTTTTGTCGGCTCCTTGGTAAGGATAAGGTGCTCATTGTGGAGAATTTAAGAAAAAAATAGACGATCATTGCAAATGGGTGCATCATGTGCTTGCGCCATGCAGAACCAGTGGATCGTTTATTCCTGCATTGCAAATTCTTGACAGTCGTATGGGGTAGAGCCATGTCACAAATATCAATGAGACTTTGAATATCTTGTGATACTTTCATGAAGAACTATCAGACTGTAATATTGTATTAATATCACAAGATTTTCAAATTTTCAGCAGTTTTTTATCATATGTGATTTTTTCGCAAAAATTATTTGAATTTCCAAATAATTCATTATATACATGCATATGTGTATGTATGTATGTGTATGTATTAAAAGTTTTTAAATAATTTACTAATTTATAGTAAATATTTTAACTTTCAGCTAGATCTTCCCAATAATATCCCAAGAAAAACCTCAGCATTTCGAATATCTCCCAAGAAATTCACAAACTAAGAAATTGCCGAGAACAAGATTTGTCACTATGAGGTAGACTCTTGCAACTATTTGGGATGGATTCGGTAATGCCTAAGGCAAACAATGCTCTGTTATGCTTAAAGTTGGGAAAGGCTTGGAAAAGGAGGCCTGCATGGCAATTGACCTTACCACCAAAGGTTGTATGCAATTAGGAAAGACATAATAATAGAACATATAGGAACAAAGGAATCTCATGATGAGATTTTCCAAAGAGCTAAAAGGATAATTGGGTCATGTGCCTAAAAGCGCTTTTCGAGGTGCTGTAAGAATGATGTTTAAGGAATGTGGAAAGCTGATTCTTCCATGTCAAGGAGAACGAATTCCCAATCAAGATGTGATGTCTTTAGCAAGAGACAAGGAAGATGTGTTTCCGATCTCAGATACAAAGGAAAACAATGTGTTCATCATCCATCCTTCCTTCTTGTGTTTGTAGAGAAGAGAAACAAACAGCACGAGGAAGGAATTCCCCATCCCGATCAACCTCCAGTGCAGATCTGTCTTTAGCAAGAGATAAGGAAGAACCGTTTACAATCTTATATACAAAAGAAAGTGATATGTTCATCATCTATCCTTCTTGTGTTAATAGTTTCTTTTTGGCTTTTTTGACCTTCTGTATAGATTTTGTTAGCTTCAACAAAAAATTGATGTGGGGTCACTTGATTTTTGGGTCAAGCTGTGGTGGGACGACCTGATGAATGGCCCAGATCTCACGTGTGCCATGGGGGTAAAAAATCCTCAATCTCCTTAGAAATACCTAAAACAAGAAGCTGCAAAACCTAAGATCTTCCAAACTCTTGATGTCCAAGATTTCATGCCGATGTGTTGGATAAAGAAAACTAAAATCATGCAAATGGAAGGTGACTGAGACTACCACAGTATTCACTGAGGTTTCCTCTGAATATTGCATTTTTTATTCTTTTTTAAAGGCAACATTATGAGGGATTGAAACCTGGATCACCCACACACGCTACACTCTCTAACAGCTCACCTAATGAGCAGGAGACACTGCATTTAAGGCATTTAATGCAATGAGGCCAAAATGAAGGTGTAATTGTTGCAGATTTAACAAGAGCTACGGCCAAATACAGATATTTTAATATTTTAGTCTCTCACTAAATATTATAATCTCGGAGTATTTGGTGGGCCACCTCTGCCATGGTCAGTTCCCAAGAGCCTGTGTAAAAGCTGAAGGTTGATGTTTGTTATGAAAAGCATGCAAATATACTTGCCTGGGTTCCTATGTAGATATATTTCCAGCAGTGAGAGGACACGAAGTTTGAAGAGCACAAGCTGGGAATGAGCAGTCTCACTCCCCATCGAGTTTTTCCGCTCCTTGAACATTTGAGCAAGGTAAGAATCCATCCGGAACATGGCATCATCATCCATGCCTCCGTCCGAATCATCAGACGCTGGATGCTCTTCCACTTTCTGCTCCACTCTAGGCATTTCCTCGGAGTCATCCGCATGGTCATCACTATCACCAGTTTCAGCTGCATCAGCTTCATCAGTCTCATCCTCTGCTTCTTCGATCCCAAGAAGATCCTCATCATCATCATCAGCTACATTGTCCATGGCCTGATGTCGGGCGGGTTTCAGATCTTTCTTTATGACACGTAACATTTGAAGCAGACCGGCATCTGTAATGTCATCACAGAAGAACCTGAAAACCTGCAAATATGAAATAAGCAGCAGGAATTCATTTCCGACACAACACTCTGATCCAGTGACAGTAGCTGTCCCCGTCAAGGACAGTTCTTATCCAGAATCCAGTAACTAGACATGTGGCAAACGAGTATGAGATCCGCAATCATGTATGAGATCTGAACCTACTGTTCATCAGATAGCCCCTATCGCGGATGTTCCATAGCTAAACATTCACACTGATTAAATGATATCAATCTTCCAAACAGAAGCATTTGCCCATTGAATGTACACAGTTACTTTTGACTTTTATTCGTCCTCCAGACAAATTTATAGTCCACTTTGAGATGGCAAGGATTGTTCAATCAGTATAATTTTTCTCTAGGGAGCCTCCATGGGAGGACACACCTGCTGGACAGTCCAGATACCACCACCATGTGCCACAAGTGCAAGGTCAGACAATTGTTTTTAATATACATAACATATCTAATAGTTTTGAATCTTTCAAACATGATGAGAATAGTAACCTTTTAACAATCATTAGTTGCATTTTTTTACTTGCCTGCTCAACAGCAAAACACATAGGGCCAGACGATTGAGGCAACAAGGAAAGCAGAGTATCAACAAGAACATCCATCAGCTCTGGCATCCCATTATCATCAAATTCATCTTCTTCCCCTGAGGAATCAAGAAGCGCAGGAGCAGCGAAGGCTTTCTTGCAACATATAACTAGTTCAGAGGCAGCTTCGGAGAATTCCCCCGGCCGGAGAAGGACTTGCAGCAGCAACTGGATAAGCAAGTAACGCAGTGCGTGCACTTTATTTGCATCAGCTCCAGGTCCATTATTCCATTCCTGCAATAGATGCAAATAATCTAAAAATAGATATTGAGGGATTATAGAATTTATTATAAATATTAGGATTATATAACTGAACTAACAAATAAGATACTAACTAGTAAGGTATAACATGGAGTGCATGCTCAATGGACTAGCAAAGAGCCCCAGTAATTGGGACCCAATCCAGTAAATTGATGTGGGTGGCTGGCGGTTGTGGCACACTTATGCAGAACCAGACCATTGATCAAGTTGGAACCACAGTGAACAGGCCCTGGCCCAAGAAATCAAGCTGCTCCATTCATTAGGTGGGTCATCTGTGAAAAATGAATAAATAAAAGACCAACAGTCCATATTCACTTACATGAATGGCCAATCTAATGAGTTCTGGCAAGGGCATCTTCACGGTGGACCCACCCAAAGAATGGCTCAGATCACAAACAAGTATCACGTGTGACACAAGGCCCCTCCATCTCACTTTAGGCACACTCGCATTTCCCAACTAGCAAATCCATTAGTAGAAATAGGTCCAGGTTTCAATGACATTTGAAAGAAAAAAAAAAAGAGTCGTGCATATAACTGGGGGAAGAGATCAAGAGATTGCTTGAAACATAATCAAAACAATGGGCAAATCTCCATTTCTGATCACAAAATAGCAGCTACTGTACATACCCCAAGGGCATTTTTGAAAATCTGTTATTTTAATGCTTACAAGCTATCACTTATAAATAATAATAACAAATTCAATTTGCAGGAACACATGATATTGCAGTGACAGAGAGATGGAATAGGATACCTCCCGGGAAAGCCGAGTGTCCATAGCTTGCAATTTCTTGAATGCCTTCTCATCCTCATTACTCAACGGTCTAAAAAGTGAAACTGAAGGGATATTGCATAGTGTGCCAAGGAAGCGCATAAAGTACGATCCCAGATCATTCGACTCAAGGCCGCTAGAAACAGCCTGTGACCCCTCTCCTCTTTGAGCATCTGCCAGTAGCAACTGAAGCTGCTCAATACACATTTTGCACAAAGCAGTTGAGGTGGCTATCTGTGGCCATTTGAACTTTTCCTGCAGCTCGAACGACGTCACTTCAGTGCCTAGAGACGCAGAGAATAAGCCCTGCACGGCTAAAAATTTCATTATTTCTTTCTGCACCCAGGACTTTGCTTCAAAATCCAGTCTCAAATTTTTCAAAACACGAGGCAGGGAATCAATAACCCAATTCTTGAGGAAATCTGAATTCCCTGATGTTGTCCCAGAATCCTTGTCCTCCGACGAACCCATCTCCGAATTTTCATCCGTTGTCTGGCTCTGATCGGAAGGTTCGTCTTCCGGGCGCCCTTCATCTACAAACATGTTCATCAAGCTTTGGACAAACTGCATGCAACCCGAGCCCGTCTTGAACTCGGCAACCAAATCTTTAACTGTATGTGATCGCGTGACACAATCAAATTTCCCACTGCTGTGTTTCTGTAAGGCTACAACAACTGCAACTCGGCGATCATCATCGTTACTGATCCAGTTTGATACTTCCTTTAGAAAGAATTGTGCAGCCTTGTATAGCCAGGAGTCATTAGTTGAGAGGATATCCATCAGGCAATGGACAAGCTTGTGAGAGAGTATAATATGAACACAAGATGTGGGCAATCTTGGGAGGAGAAGTAGCAGTACATCAAAGGCCAAGTGCTTGCGATCATGAGAAGACATAAGGAGGCATCCTTCAATGACAACTTCACAAAAGTAGCGGATATTATTGGTAATGTCTTCTTCAGAAGAGCTACATCTCCGACTCCTCTTGTGCTTTTTATTGGAACTTGATCCTGAGGAAACATCTTCCTCTTGTGATGCAATATCTGGTACAAGAATATTGACCAACATAGGCCACACACTGTGAACTCGAGGCTGACAGAAGGTTGATTCCTGAAATTGCCAAATGAAATCGGCATTTTGAAATGAGGCATTTTGTGATGCTCACAAAAGAAGAAAGTCTTTGTTGAATATGATGCAGCCAAATGCTTTAAACTTCTTAGTTCTTACAGCTGATCACAGGAATTAATAATGCAGCTTTAACGGCTAAAATATTTCAAGGTATAATAATGAAAATGAAAGAGATTTCTGGATGTTTAGAACACAATGCATGCTCATGGAGCTCATGAAAAAACAACTTAAAATTATTTGAAGGAAGGTGAAAAGTTTCTAGGTGGGGGTGTTATATGATCCTAGACACAAGGATACACATATCTTCCAGCCACGAATCTGTGCAAGTTTGGCCCATGATTTGTATTTTGGACCACGTCTAATAGCCTATGGTGAATAGGCCACACCCCAAAACTCTCCCTAACAGATTGTTTATGAAAAATAATTGTTAAGGCAAGACAAAATATTCCATATGATCCATGTAAGATCCAAAGATTGAAGAGCTGGAATTGTCCAATCTGGGAGACATTTGGAGCATGCCCCGTTGGCAGTGGGGCCCATCAGATCAATGGATGGGCCCCACTTGTAACAAACTCAAGACCCAGAGATATTGTGGTCATCACCTTTGGGGAATTATACAATCCTCTCTACATGGTAGTTTGATCATCAAGAGAATTTTTACGGCATTGATGTTGTTTTCAAAATACAAGCATCCTTTCATCATTGCTTCGAAGCAGCGGAAGTTTCATGAAATCACTTCCATAGGATCACTTGCAAGACAAGAATAGGATAAAAATTTTACCTTAAAACAAGAACTGAGGGAAGACAAGTGGTCAACAGTGAACAGGTTGTTGGGACTGAATGGAAATGGCAAAAGTTTGCTCCAAGCTTCACTGTCCACAGCGATCTTTTCTCGGATCTTCAAGGCTAAAAACAATGCATCTGGATTTCCAATATCGGTGGCACTTTGGAACCAATCATGCATTCCCGGAGCTTCAAGAACTTGGCTCAACAAGGCTTCAACAGGCAACTGCAAAACTAGAAGAAGAATGCATCAGTTTAACTGAACTTTAAGCACTTTGCAGATCTGCCTCAACCAGTGAATATAAGATACAATAAGTAACTGCAGCGGTGTAGGCTTGTAGACAATCAGTCTTATCAGAACCCAAAAAATAAAAATAAAAATAAAAAATAAAAAATAAAAGAAAAAAAATCTGTTTTTTTTTTTTTTTTGAAAGATAATGATAGATATATTAAAGGAAAAACTTATAACAGGAACAAAAAGGAGGGAGAGTCTGCTGAGAAAGCAGACTCAGCTATGCTACTAAAAAGCGAAGGTCGTAGTCCTTCAAAGAAGTTACATTAACAGCCCATTCAATAAGAAGACTTTGCCTTAGAAGAAACTGTCTCCGCTGAGTTTGAGGTGTTCCTAAAGCATCTCCCGCTGAGGGCAAAAAATTAAAGAAAAAAATTCTGATTGTTTCCTAGTGACAATACTTTTTTTTTTTTTGAGAAGTCACTGATTATATTAAGAGAAAAAAGGGAAACAGAAGATTGGTGGCTGCACCGCCGAGGGAGCGACACAACCAACCACACACCTAAGAAAAGCAAATTACATCCCTTTAATTTATCAACATTAACCGCCCACTCAAAATAAATAAATAAATAAATAAATAAAAATTGATTGTTTCCTAGCGATGATACTTTTTGGCTAAGGTGTTCTCTAAAAACATAAAAAGGAAAGGCGGTTGTGAGATGTTCCCACCAAAGACACTAAGGGAGTGGCTAGTAATTCAGAGACCCTATTTCTACTAGACAATTAAACCAAAGAAATCACATGGAACAAACTGTGATATAAATTACCATTTATTTCTTTCACAAAGTACATCTATAAGAACCAATAGCAGAATGCACAAACTGCTAATTAGACTTTCTTTAGATGGAAAATACCCTTCAGATAGAAAATGCATATTTCTAATGAAGATATCAAAAGCAGAAAGCAGTAGTAGGATACAGGGGGTGGAGTCCAATAAAGTTAAGTGTACAGGTGGAAGGTAAAGTATAAGAGCTTGGGGACAAACATACAGATGTCGAAGTACACAGAAAGTTTTGGAAGATAGGGGACAAAATAATCTTTCATAATACACACACACACGCACGCGCACACACACTCAAACCCAAAGACTGCTGGCAAGAGAACTCATCTTCCTATAAGTGGATGAAAAATACCTTTTCGACCAACTCCAACACCACTGATACAGCTGGCTCCCTCAAGTACCGCTTCTTGGCAGCAAGGGAGATAACATGGCCAATGAACTCCTTGACAGTAGGGGTGTTGCTATCAGAAATCCACTCGTCAGATATTCGCCCAGATCTAGCAAGAGCTCCATAAGCAAACAGGCGACCTAAAAGGCAATCCCTTGCTTCCTGAAACACCATTAACAAGTAATTCAAAGTTATCACAAATAGAGAATAACAATATGCTTAACAAACTATATTTGATGACATAAAAAACTTCTGAAAACTACCTGACCCTTCATTGATGATGAAACCTCTAGTAAATCAACTATCAGTTTCATCAGAGAGTCCACCTTGATGCTTGGAATTGTGCCAACAATGACCGTCAACCCCAATGCAAACCCTTGTCTTGCACACTACACAACAAGCAATACAATATCATTCAATAGCCCCACAAGTTAGCATTCAGCGCCAACCAACAGGCTCATTTACCACAATTATCTTTCAGAATTGAATAGATTTAAATAATAATAATAAACTTTAGTGAAATAAATTCCTTTTTTCTTTTGAAAGATTGAAATAAATTCAAAATAATAATAATAATAATAAATAATAAATAATAGTTTGCATAAGAGTATCACATTGGCACATGTGAATCAGTAAAAGACTTTAGTTCCTATACTAATGAACAACCAACATCTTGATGCCAAAGCTGCTGATACAACTATTATGAGGGGAGGTTCCTCCCTTTGGATTAAGAAAACCAGACCACTGAATCCTTCCTAATACATGGAAGATGTTTCAGGAGTATCCCTAGTTCTGCAGATTTTGTTGCGTCCAATGCTAAGCATTTGCTGTTAGATTGGGCTGTTCAAGTAGATGCTTTAAAGGGCTTTGATTTTATTTTTCTTAGAGTTTAGTTTTTCTCACCTTCTCAGCAGAAATCTGCTCCTGTTTCTGTACTTTTTCTCCTTTTTATTAATATATCGTCTTCTTTCAAAAAAAAAAAAGAATCCTCCCTAATACATGGAAAGGATTAGGGCATGGATCAGAGTTGTGCATTAATTCCCAACTCGACAGGATTACATGCGGTCCCTTCCTCCCAAAGAAACTCCCCTTTCTACTGAAATTATTAAATAAAAACAAAAAAACAAAAAACAAAACATAAATCCATGCTTAATAGATTCTTTTAAGCTCTAAAGCTTACAAGAACGTAAACTCTGAGTGGAATCAACTCTATACTTAGTTCGAGGTACCAGCTTCTCCAGACTAAGCTTTATTTGTTCGTGAAAGCTAAAGATACAAACAGACATGGGTTGCTAGTCTTGGTGGTTCAAGGAGATCTCTGTTTTATATGTAACCAAGACAACTTTCTTCACTTATTTGATTTTCCATGTCCAAGAAAATATTTGTTGCTTGATTTTCCATGTCTGAGAAAATCTGCCTCTGCAACACCCGAGATCACCACCTCACGATGTAATAATGTGAAGGTTTTTCAATCAAAAGGAAAAGGAAAGAACAGGTTTTTTGTTTTCTTTTTGTCAATTTCATGATCGCTGTCTAAATTTACCATGCAGAATGGACAAATCCAAGTTAGTCATTTACTCTGCTCAACCTGTTCCGCATGGTAACTACCAGTTAATGACCGAGCCATATAAGACCATGAATTAGAAGATGTTCAATGCAAATAAAGCAGTAATTATATTGACATCGCAACAGAAAGACTTCATATACTTGTTCTTCCAAACACATCAAACATTAACAATACATCCAACTCAAAGAAACATACCTCTCTGGAAGAAGAAACTCCACGGATAAGTCTTCGAATCGCATATCTCAACGACGGTGCGCAGTTCTTCAAACCATCATCTTTCTCAGCTTCTAACTGTGCCTCATCCTCATTTGATCCTTTCTTTCCCAGCTTCTGATACACCTTCTGGACACTCCACAGTTCTGTTACCAATGCTTCAGCAGCTGATTCTCTAACCGACAAATCGGCTGAGGCCAGATCCCTAAAAACGCCGACGTGGAACTCAGGTAACACGCTTGAAGGAGAAGGTGCTTGAGACACATCAGGGCCTTTAATCAAGTTTCTAACTTTTGATGGCTCTGGGGTGTTAGAATTGGTCTGGTTTCTCTCTTTAATCATCGTTTTTCTTTTCTTCCTTTTCTCCATCGGTTTGAGGGAGTGAGGGATGACACAAGGGGTACCACCACCTGCGTCCTCCTCTTCTGTTTTCTCTTTTCTTGCTTTCTTTTCACGTTGAGGGACTTCATCGACAGGGGCATCGTTTTGATCCAGGGAACCTTCAACAGAATCAGAATTTCTCTTCTTTCTACCCATTGTTGTATGAATTCCTTAATTACTTGTAACCTTCCTAGATTAACCTATCAATAACCAAAAGAATTATTCAATATAGAAATCTCTTTCAAATATATTCCTTAATTCTCAAATATATCAATGGCCCACAAAACTTTTATATATAATTTAGCAATTTCAAAGGAGATTCATATTCAAAGGAGGATATATACTCAAAACCACATCACCATCATATCTCATAAGCTCCATTAAACATTCTAATCTTCCATTTTATGGAAGCACAGGTCCAATTAGACATTGCATTAAAAAAATTTATAAAAAAAAAAAAAAGCATTTCACGAAAAACTGCAATGCATGACAGAGATCCTTGTTCGAATGTCTCGGGTTTTCAACAAACAAAAGAGGGGGGGAAATAGCCAGTGATTTAGAACTGAGAGATATGCAACACTCAAACTCAAATTACTGAGCTATTAACCCAGAACAGCATTGTGTGCCAGTAGGTCGCACCTTTCAGTGATCCAGGCCATTCATCAGGCCGTTTACCCGTCATCAAATGTTGATGGACTGACAGTCCATTCCATCAAGCAATCCTACACATTAAAATTGTGTCCAGCTGATAGGCAGTTAAAAGATAAAAATCCACCGATCACATTGCACGAATCATCTGTTCGAGGAGATAATGGGCCCACCGCCCATCCATGGTGAGGCGCACAAGATGAACGGTCAGTCCACACCGAAAGGTGTGCCCAACTCTCCCGTGTAAGAAAAATGCTCAGTCCTTAATAACTACTGCTCCCTACTGATTCCTTCCATCAATCAAATGAAACCAAAATATATTCTTTTAATTTCTCCAAAGAAACCCTAGAAATTATTCTGATGCTTTGCATTCATGGAGCAATAACAAATAAATAAAATCGCTTTTTTTCTGCTTTTGTGTTTCTGGAAGAGAATGAGAAGAAGGATAGAGAAAGAAGCGAACCTGAGCTAGGGTTTTGGAATTGGAGAAGAAGAAGCTGTCTTCAATGTTCAAAAAAAAAAGGAAGCTGTCTGACCTCCTTTGCTGTCTAGGGTTTGGATTGTTTTCCGCTTAAAATGGCAAGCGAGGAAGAGAGAAGAGGAAGGGCGCTTAGGGTTTTATAACTTCGCCATGTGACGAAACTGCCCCTGGTGCACGTGCCAACTTGGTGCGTGTAGCATGTCTGGACCATTTTCCACGTGCGAAACGACCCTGATTTGCCGTGGGCCCACCGTGATTATGTGTCATCCACGCTGTCCATCCGTTTGACCAGGTGGCTTCGTTTTTTGACAATCCAAGCCATCAAAATTGTTAGATGGAGCATAGACGCGGTTCGGCTAGGGAAGCTGCTGCCACTAGCCGTGTGGCTAGTGGTCAGTGCTATGTGAACCCCACCATAATCTATGTGATTTATCCACACCGTCTATTCACTTTTCAAATATCATTTTAATATTTAGTTGCAAAATGAGGCGGATATAAAATTTAGGTGGACCACAATACAGGAAAATAATAGTGATTAAATGTCCACCGTTAAAAACCTATTAATGCCTCATGCAACATTTATTTTACCTCCAGCCCATTAATTAAGTCATGTGGACTTTTCTATTTTTGAAAGATAATGAATTTTTTTATTAGAAGGCAAAGGGCGTGTTTGGCCGGGCGCTGGATGTGCGATTAGGTGAGATTAGGAGGGATGGGATCGGCAATATCCTGGGATCAGGTGAACTTTGTCCCGGGGATACAAGCAATCCCATGGATCTTAAGACAATCCACTGACATCACCATCATTACCTTAAAATTGATCCTATCCCTTGGTTGGATGGGTTGGAAGGTTAAATCCGGGGATATGCTGGGCGTGCCAAACAGACCCAGCGAACTTGTCCGGATATAAGCAATCCCATGGATCTTAAGACAATCCACTGACACCACCATCATTACCTTAAAATTGATCTCATCCCACCAAATCCCATGGGATCGGTCCGGCCAAACACGCCCAAAGGAGTAACAAAAATAGGCAGGATCAACCTGCCGCGATAGCGGGAAGACTATTCACCTAAAAAAGGATTAGTTATATCTCTCTAGGAGAACAACATTTGAAGCCCATTCTACTACTGAGTTATCTCTCTAGGAGAACAACATTTGAAGCACATTCTACTATTGAGTGTTTGGCCCTATTAACTAGAGACTCTGCCGAGTTTGAAGTATTCTTGAAGCACCTCCCATTCTTTTCTTCCTACACGGTCCACTAAACGGCCATAAAGGCCATTCTCTAGATCTCCTTTCTATGATTACCTAATTTATCATAGGCAATGAGCAACTGACTTGTGAAGTCGGGAAAAGACGGAAACATTTCAAAAAGGGACATAATTGTTGACCAAATATGATTGACAATTGGGCAATGAATGAATAGAGGGTTTAGTGATTCTGCATTTGCTATACAGAACGGGCAAACATTTGTGATTATCATGCCTGTTTTTCTCAAGTTATTGATTGTCAAGGCCTTCTTCATTCCAACTAACCATCGGAAGGCCGCTATCTTTGGAGGGACTTTAGATTAAGTCATTCAAACTTTAATGAAGGAAGAAGATAATCAACTTAATCCAATACTTTTGTGGGCCTCGAGGAGTTTTAGATGATGAGAGTTCGATTAACTTTGTTCCCTATGGTGTAGTTCACTTGAGATTGGGTCTACATTATTTTTAGGCTCATACTATAAAATGATATATAAAAATGGATGAACAAGGTGGATCAAACACATACGCCTTGGTGGGGGCTATAGATCACCCTCGAGGTTACTAACCCCACCATAGGTCACTAATAATCTCGGTAGCTAATCCGCCTCCATAGATCATGGTACAAAACTGTACTAAGCTACAATCATATCCGTTCAATTTTTTCCTATCGATTCTATATCATTTTGCCTTCTAATTTTAATCGCTCACTCAATAAATATTACTCGGAAGTGTATGAACAACCTTCCTGGGTGACATGAGCAACATGGATGAGTCATCTCCATTTCTAAAATGACAGAAAATAATCAAAGTCATCTAATCACAAGAGGTGGGGCCAAAGAAGCCCTTGTATGTTTTTTTCTTCAAGGTGCTCTTACTAGCCATTACTAATTATTCATTAAAAATATAATTGCAGGAAAGGCCTTTTGTGTTCGAATTTCTAGTCCGAAAAACTAATTTACACACTCGAATTATGCTAACAAAAATAGAACAATGCATAGCACACTAACACATTGAATAATCAATTAGCCATCAGGCCCTCATAAGGATTACTTATAAATCACTAATCAAACTTATTAGATAATCTTAATCAACTGTTCTTTCAATAATTTACTACTTTTTCCATGGTAGTTTTAACGGCCACTCATTCATGGATTGAAAAGTCTAATAGGTGTAATTTTTTAATCTACTAGACCTTGGTATGATAATGGGCTTGATTGGTAAATAAACATTTATAGTAGTCACCACCTAAATCTTTAGGGGCCGTTTGGCACCATCCCAAATTTTTGTATTTTTCGTAGTTGGGAATCCAAGTCTAGGCTAAGTTGTTGACAACCCTAAAATTATAGGATTTCAATTATGTGTTACCTTAAAATTTAAGATTTTTAGAATTTAGGAGAGGAGGCAACAATTTATGACTGCTGCAATTCCTTGAATATGAAAAGGAGATTCATATACATATACCACCTTTTAGGGGCCATTTCGCACCACCCCAAAATCTTATACTTTTAGCTATTGGGAATAGAAGTCCAACTAAGTACTTAGCAACCTTGAAAAATCAGTATTTCAATTCCAGACTACCTTATATTTTAAGATTTTCAAAGAACCCCCTATCTGTCTATTTATCCTATAGCGAGGTATTGGGAGGACCCCACCAGAGGGAGCGACTTGAATCCACATCGATTTTATTGATTTCATATATGGGGAGCACTATACATAGATAGAAGCAAGCGCTACGAAAGCAACTTCGATACCTACCTACCACAGTCCATCCCTTTACCCGAATAATGACCATTTGCACCCAACCCAGCTATCTGCTCAACCCTATCTATTTATCTCTTTTTTCAAATGGATATTTAGAGATCTCTCTTGTTCATAGATCGTCGAAACTGGATCGACAATCCATTTCTCAGTTGATCTATCTATCGATAGAAATATATAGATCTCTATCTGGATCTATCTCTATATCTAAATAGATCAATGATCGATTTTTAGGTTTTGTTGTAAATCTAATTGGTTACTTCGAATTACGTAAATCAATAGTTCAAATCGCACTCAGAGGTATGACATTTCTCATTGATATAGGAATTTCCGTACTAGAAACAATGGCATCTCTAATTATAGCCTCTCTGAGGCATCCTCTCTACAACTCATCCACCCCTCATTTTCTATTGCATCGCTCTTGTTTAATATTGTAGGAAGTGTGACCCACCACCACCAAATCCCTAATATCATTGTTTTAGATAATTGAACAAAGGGCCCACTTATACAATTAATTCCTAAAAACCCAAATGGTACCATACAATTGCAAAAGAAAATATGAATAAAGACACTAAACAAGTCATATTGCATCTTAAAGGATCCACTAAAATAAAGTGGCTTTCAGTGGACCAATGACCGGAAGATAGTCACAACATTATTTGAAGTTTGAAATGGTTGTATTGAGCAAATAAAAAGTTGTATTTATACTTGAGATGTAATTCTATTTACACTTGAGAATTCTCATTTGCAATTGATGCATGATTAAATGAGTTGATATCTTCTATATACAGTAAACACCAGAGATATATGTTCAACAAAAAATTTAAGAAACGATTCATTTCCACATAATGATGATATTAGCTGAATAATTGATCCGAACTAGATTACCCGTGATCAAGAGATGAATTGCTTCATAATCTTGACAATATTGCATAAAATACTCCATTAAAGACTGACCTAGCTAAACATAATCAAAGCTAGCTGGGAATTGAAATCCAGTGTTTGTAATAGTGAGTCATTTGATTAATTCAGGAAAAAAATTAATCATACATTTTAATTTTAATATGGTTTGAAATCCAAGATTATCACTATTTTTCAATTATAAGTAAGCCCCCTAACATTTAAAATTAAAGATTTGAAGGGCATCTTTAACTACCTTGTCCTCCTTTTTAAAAGTACTCACATTGTCATATTTTTTGATAATTTCACCTGCCTTGTATTATGATGATGGGATGTTACAAAATCAAGCTTATGCAATTATTAGATGGGACATGATATTTTAGATTTGAAAATCACAATATATATATATATATATATAGAAA
Organism: Magnolia sinica; assembly: GCF_029962835.1. Lineage (NCBI taxonomy): Eukaryota > Viridiplantae > Streptophyta > Magnoliopsida > Magnoliales > Magnoliaceae > Magnolia > Magnolia sinica. The sequence continues at coordinate 8,802,011 of NC_080583.1, read as the reverse complement.
ATTAGTGACCTCACTTTTGTAAGCCATAAGGGGGCTTCTATCCCAGGATATTAGATGGGATTAGGTGGGACAGAGTTGCATTTGGTCTCATGCAATTTCATCTAGGATTTGGAGAGAGAGGGAAAGTCTGGGATTAGGCAGGATGGAATTGCATTTAGTCCCATATAGGATTTTTGTGGAATTTGAAATTTACTACAAATGTGGGCTCCACGTTGATGCATGCTTTTATCCATGTTGTCCATCCATATACACTGTTTACACATGACATTCTGGTTATATGTGTACAAGTGAACAACATCCTTTGTGGATTTGGTTTGTTGAATATAATTCCATGGTCTAAACATGATTTTGCTTAATCCTGCATTTTCTTGTAGCAAGATTTTTATCCCAAACTTGGGATTGGATGGCAACAATACTGTGGTATTTCCAGACATGCAATCTGTAACATCTTGGATTTTTCGCTATTTTGAATTGTCAAAAATCCTTTAAAAACAAATTATAACTAGCCCACATCGTCACTTATTGACCCTTGACGCTCGAGGTGAGCTTAATCAGTCTGCGTAAACTTTTTTATGGATGAGTGGGTCGAGGTCTCAGCCAAAAAAGGGAAGCCCTTGCTCCAACGGGAGGAATTTGTTCAAATGCGTAGGTTATACTAGTAAATAACCGCACAAATTCGATTAACCAACCGTATGAAGTCAATTAATCCGCCTGATCACTTAAACCTCAAGTCTAATCTCGTGAATTATTCATCTAGGGCCCAAATATAATCGACCTATTACTAACTAATCAAGACAACCGTAACTAAATTAAATACCTACCCAAAGCCAAGCCAGCTATGGCCCGAATTTTAACTAATGGACCAAGTCAACCTATTTACTAATTTAGCTTAAGAACCAATGGCTTAGAGTGATCATGACCGAATCACCATTTTTGCTAATTTCGAATAGGCCACACTGTGAATTTAGTTAATCTAAACCATAACAATTGTGCCTAAGAAATCTCCTTACCCACTTCATTCAAAAAATACCCTGATTACACGAATGAGCTCTAGACCGCTTGTTACTGGTCCACTAGTTTCGAAATTATATAATAATGTTTGTCACTGGGCTTGATGTCCATCATGGGTGGCGAACCAAGAAAGTGTCAAAAACTGCTTAACTTGGGCCAGAAGCAAGTGTTTGAAACATGCAAATCCCCTAGACTGAAATTTGAAAACTTAAGTGAAATAGACATTACACTCTTTGGCAAAGTTGTGACATTGCAACCGTTGAATTGTAATCAAACTCGGGCCATGAGCCAGAGATATTTCTCTGCTCATATCCGTATAACTGGGACCCCGATCGAACATCGGTGACCGTTGATCGTAAATCAGACCCCTGCGATCAATTGACTCGTCCGTTTACCACCAAACTTGGGACAACCTTTCATCTGACTATGGGACACCTATTCCATAGCACAGATGGGCCAAGGGGTCACTAGGATGGCCTCAGGAACCAGAAATCTACCCGTCAGGGGTATGTATTTTAAAACAAGAGTTCCTATGGTCGTTTAGACAAATTTTCAGACTATATAAGTCCTAAAATCTCTCTCCTTCACTCTCATACGAATTTTGCTGCAGGAAGGAGAGAGAGGTGATAGTAAGAGAAAGAGGGATCTTCAGGGAGTTGGAATTTGAGGAATTTCCCTCTCTTACCACAATTCCGTGTCAGAGCTCACAACTCCGCTGCCGTAGAAGTGGCCCACTGGCGATAGAAAGGTAACCCTCCAACCATTTCCAAATTTCAGCATTATAGCACCTTATGCATGCGTCCTTACAAGCTAATTCTGTCGTCCCAGGGCCTCGATACGCCAATCCGTGGGACCAGAATTGCATGAGCGACATTCTGAACTGTCAAACTATTTTTAGGTGCGGACCATTAATCTTAGGTGATAACTTATTGAACCTAAGCTAAAGTTAATGATTGTGGGTGTGAAATTCACTTTGCACATTGATTAGTGAGAAATTCATTGATAGTTATTTCTCTTTAAATTTGCCCATCCATGTTCAGAATAATAATTTGCTTAATTTTATATTAGATTAGGCCAATATATTGAATTGCTGTCCTTCATCACTTTAAATTCTGATTATATGAAATTGATTTTTGATTGATCCCCAAATCTGCGATGATTTGAGAGAAATGTACCCGCATGTCATTAATACGCCTGCGCCTATGGATATGCATGCTTAAATTTTTTAATGACTAAGAGTAGTTATGATTTCCCATAATATGCTAGATGATTAATTCGCTTTTCGGGTTGGCCAGTAAAATTTTAAGACCCACACGGGCAGCCTCATCGGTTGGGCCACCAAGCGATCAATTTGAACAATTTAGGTCGAATACAGATAACCGACAGTAATTGGACTACGTAGGATGCTCGCACACAATGTCGGGTGTTTCACAGTTCGCCTGAATTGAACAAATTGACCTACTAACTGACCAGCTATATCCATTAACCATGTATGATCGCGTCAGTTTGAACCTGAGACATCTTACGCCCATGTAGTGCCTACCGGTAACAATTATGATGCGATCCACGAGTCTCAGGGAACCGAGCATGGTAGAAAGAGACACTATTCCCGAGCTGTCGGCCTACGCTGGGGTGACAAGTTTCCCCGTAATGACCGCGAGTAATCCGGGCTACAAACACGCCTCGTGAGCCAGGCATAGTGGAATGAGATACTATGCTCGAACTGTCGGTCTACGTTGGGGGTGGCGAGCCTCCCCGTAGTGACTGAGAGTGATTCAACTTACAATCTACCTTTGTATGTGTTATTTGAGAGTAACGAACCTAAAAGGATCAATCACGAGCATAAGGCCGCTGCGGCCGCTTAGGTCCCGCGATCGGGGTAGGGCATTGACTCTATTAAGGTGTTATAGTTTCCCTAAACTGCTGGATAAATGAATGTAACTAATCAACATGACTAACATGATCACCATCACATTGCATTAGTTAAGTTAGCGATTTGACAGTTGAAGTCGCATTGATGGAGTGTTTAATATTGCGATCGTTAGACGATGTTGCTCGAGTGAGTGTTGGATGTAAGGGCATGCATTATATTATCTGTTGAGGGTCAAATATTGCATATCAGACCCAGTTGCAGCATAGTTTTACACGCATGAGACCGTTTAATGGCCTAATTTAATTGTGTTTGTGATGCAGAGTGTATTTACGAGCATGGACTGAAAAAGGGTGGTAAAAGCATGGATTTGACGCTCCGAGAGCACCAAGGCAAGGAACGGACTCTAGAAGACCAAGAGCGACGAAATTATACACCAGGGGTCCGCGGAAATCGAGGAATTGAAGCTCAAGTGGCCTGAAAAGTCAGCCAGGATGCAAGATTACAGGGTTTCTACCATCCGTTCGGTTCAAAACTTCACATATGGCCTAAAAACCAAAAACTAACCGTACATGTCAAATTTCAGCTATTGGATCCCCCTGGAAGTGGCCCAACGGACAGATCAGCCCATAAATCAGTGAACTGGGGCCCGCTTGGTGTCTGAAAGTGCTTCAATCTTGGGCTCAACGATTCAAATGAGTTGACAAAATGGATAGACGGAGCGGATCTCTCAGAAAACATCATAATGGACCCTATGGGAAGCAGCAGTGCATAGTGCAAAATTGCACTCGCGTTGTACCGAATCAAGCCGATCGGGTCAGCGCCCGCTGACCCGATCCTTCTCGCATACGGAAACAGCGCGCGGACGCTGATCGTCCGTTTTCATGTAGTGGGCCCCATCAATCACAGTTTTCGATGATCAGAGCCGTCCATACACTCTGCAAGGTGACCAACACCGTCGCCTAGCTTTTCTTTTTGGCCCATGCACACACACAAAGGCAGATTTCATAAAAACGCAGGAATGGACGGTGGGAACAAAAATCGTATGGGCTACACCGAATCTAACATAAAACCAGCCGAATCTTACTGGTTTTTCGACGCGAATCGAATGGTCGGAGTGGATTTTACACACGGCGCCAATCAGCGGTTCGCCGCCTTCACAGCGCCCGACCGCGCATGCTCTGTTCGCATTAGGAAGCTGCGGTCGATCCAGGTGGGCCATCATCGCCGATCGAAACAGTGATCCGGACCGTCTATTTTGTAGGAGGGCTAAAACCGTCCGTAGGGACGTTATCTCTTTGGAAAGAAGACGATGGAAGTGGAAGTCTTCTCTTCCGTTTTCTTGGCTGCAAAACGCTCCTACGCAGGAGCCTTGCGTAAAACCTTCCGCGCCTACTCCTACTCGGACGATCTCCGCCACCTATCTCGGGGAGGACTCTGCAGCAGCTCCCGGACGACAGCTCTGTATAAGAGGACGGAAGAAAGGAGGCTGAGGTACTGGGTTTTGGGGTCGCTTGTCAGGGAAACGGTATTGTTTCTGCTGCTGCTGTACACAAGAGGAGTGCGGCTGCTGTTTCTTTTGGTCAGGGAGCTGAGGCAGCGTGTGAGGGACGGTGGGATCAACAGAGTTTGGCTTTGAAGGAGGGAAGGAAAGGAAGAAAAAGAAGAAACAGAGAAGGACGTACGGCTGGCTTGGGTTTGGGCTGGCACGTGAGCTAAGCCTGGTTTTTCTCTTCTTTTCCTTTATATTTCCTTTATTTTTTTAATGATCAGCCCATCCATGTGTGGCTAACCCTCTTAGCTGGGGCTAAGAGGTGAAGCCTGTAGCGAGATGGGAGACACTATCTCATGCGTTTAATTTGAATTTCTGAACTGAGTTTAAGTTGATTATTCAAGGAATATTTTTCTTAGTCTTTCATGGTCTATTGTGACTGAAATTACAATGGGTTTGCAATGGCTTTGAATATTTCTTCCCCTTTTTATGTTTATGAAGTCAGGAAGCCCTGTTGTTCATCATTGTTCCATGGGCATGGTAGGATGACAGTACCCTTCCTGATCTTCATACATTGTTGGTTGGTTGGTAATTAGTTTAATTCTGTTGTTTACTTTGTCTCCTGGGCATGGTTTGATGATGGAATCCATTCTAATTCATATACCTTTCATCTCTTGAAAACCAGATCAAATAAGTTCAGTTTGAAATTCCATAATCATTGATGCAGGCATAAGATCTCCCTGATCTCTACAAGTGGATCCTCTGAATCCCTAGTTTCCTTCCTCAGAATTCCTTAAAGTTTTAGATAGTTATTCCACAATTATTTCTTAAATTCTATTTTGTTTAGATCGCATCTTAGTCTAGTTCTAGTTCTACTTGGTTTCAGATAACGTACAGGTATCAGTCCCTGTGGATTCGACCTCGGTCTTACCGAGTTTATTACTACATCACAACCCTATACTTGGGGAGTGAACAAGTTTTTGGCGCCGTTGCCGGGGACTGTCGGTTACGTTTTTCTGAAATTAATTAGTTTTAGAATTAGGTTAGGATTAGGATTTTACTTACTTTAGGATAGAAGTTTTTATTTTATTTTATTCTATTTTTTTTAATCTGTTTTTCTGTTTTGTAGGATCCTGACATAAATTCTTAAATTGGTAATTCCTTCCTAATTTCTCTACTTCTTCTGTTTTTAGAATTAAGGTAAATCTTAGAAATTTTCTAACTCTAGTATCCTCCCTTCTGTAGGAAATAGTTTATTTTTAGAAATTAGGTTTTTTCTTTCCCTTTTTAGAAATTAACTTTCTATTTCTATTTTAGTAATTCTGACACTTTTAGAATCTAATCTTGTTTCTTAATTTATTTTTAGAATTCTTTAGAAACTAACCTTCCTATTTTGTAGGCCTTTAAGATAGAAATCTCTAATTCGGTACACTCCTTCCCTACTTTCTATTTTTCAATTCTCTTTTAGTAATCTACTTTCTAGTTTAGGTCTCTCTTAGCTTATTTTAGAAATTTTCACTTTCTTTTAGGAATTCTTTCTTTTAGAAGCCAGTTCACTTCTATCTTTCTTTTAAAGAATTGTTCTTCTCTTTTTAGAATCTAACTTATTTTATTTTGTTCTGCAGGTCTTTAACTCAGGACTCCAATTTGGTAATTTCTTTCCATCTCTTTCTTTCTTGCTAGATTTTCCTAGGGTTAAGTTTTTAACTGAGGGCTGCGAGTGTTTTCATGCCCAAGTGGGCCCGTGACGACACTCGACGTCTCTTGACTGAAGGAGGATTGGTTGAGGGGTTGACTATCCATTGCAGGACTAGACACCGCTCGAAATCCCCTGAGTTAACTGAGGTTATGGCTGAAGACCAACCTCCTCCACTTCCACCCAAGGTGGAGGATACCCAAGATGAGAATGAGGTGCAACAGGCACCCTCACCTCGTACTTTACGAGATTTTCTACAACCGGCGGGAGTGAGTATGCCCTCATGTATGATTTTTCCTGAAAACACAGGACAAATGGACATCAAGCCAGGAGTTATCCAACTCCTTCCCAAATTCCATGGACTTGAATCAGAGAGTCCATATTTACATTTGAAAGAGTTCGATGAGATTATAGCTACATTATGTTTTCTTAATGTATCTGAGGATACAATTAGGCTGAAACTCTTTCCTTTTTCCTTAAAAGAGAAAGCTAAGACGTGGTTACATTCACTGCGTCCTAGATCCATTGGCACATGGAACGACATGCAGAGGAAATTCATAAAAAAATTCTTCCCACATCATAAAACGATTACCCTCAGAAAAGCGATCATGAACTTTGCCCAAAAGGAAGATGAAGCATTCTTTCAATGCTGGGAAAGGTTTAAAGATTTGGTCAGTTCATGCCCACAACACGGATTTGAAACGTGGCGCATTACAAATTTTTTCTATGATGGACTGACATCTTCCATGCGCCAAATGGTCGAGACAATGTGTAATGGAGAGTTCATTAATAAAGATGTCGACGAGGTATGGGACTACCTCGACAGTTTGGCTGAAAAAACACAATCTTGGGATTATTACCCAAAGTCGAACACCACGTCTAGGCCAACTCAATTAAAGGAGAAAGGTGGATTATATCTCTTGAAAGAAGAGGATGATCTCAAGTGTAAAGTGACTACACTCATAAGGAAAGTTGAGGCCATGGAAGGAAAGAAGGATAAGGTCAATGAAATTGTTTGCGGCATCTGTGATTGCAACATTCACACAACTGAAAACTGTCCTACAATACCTGCCTTTCGAGGAGTGTTGAATGAACAAGCCAATGCCGTAAATAACTATCAAAGACCTTTCTTGGACCTAACTCCAACACATACAATCCTGGCTGGAAAAATCATCCAAACTTTAGTTGGAGGAATGGACAAACGGCGACTCCTCCAGGTTTCTTCAATCAAAATCCAAATCAAGTGAAACCTCAAGAGGAACCGGTTCAAAATCCCATACAAGAGCTGGCTCAGGCAATGCGGGGAATCACAGATTTTATGCAAAAGATAGATTCTCGTATGACGGTTATAGAAAAGGGGATGCTTCCTGCACAACCTCTCCCCAACCCTAAACCGCGGTACAAGATTAGTGATCCCAGCTCTTCAAATCAGATGGGACATGCTAAATCCATCACCACTCTTTGGAGTGGGAAGTTCATTGATAAAACTCTTGCGGTTAGGACCGAATAGCCTCATGATCCAAAAGAGATCTTCAATGATTGATCCCGTGATGTCCCACAAAAAGTGGAACCGGAACTTCTAGAGAAGCCAGTTGCTCCATTCCCCCAAAGGTTGGTTTCACCAAAACCTCTCTCTAACTCTCGGGATATCCTAGAGGTGTTGAAACAAGTGAAAGTCAAAATTCCTCTACTTGATGCCGTGAAATAAATACCTTCATATGCCAAATTCCTAAAAGACTTATGCACGACCAAAAGATGACAAAATATTCAAAAGAAAATCTTCTTGACTGAGAAAGTGAGTGTCATCCTAAAGCAAGATGTGCCACAAAAATTTAAGGATCCTGGTAGCCCAACCATATCATGTGTAATCGAAAACTGTCGAATTGAGCATGCACTTCTTGACTTAGGAGCGAGCATCAATCTGATTCCCTACTCAATATACAAACAGTTAGGTTTGGGTGCATTAAAACCCACCCTAACCACACTACAACTTGTCGATCGCTCTGTTCATGTACCGAGAGGGATAATTGAGGATGTGTTGGTCCAGGTCGACAGATTTTACTGCCCTGTAGATTTTATCATCCTCGATACCGAACTCATCAGTAACATGAGCACTCAGATTCCCGTCATTCTTGGTCGCCCATTCCTTGCCACGTCAAATGCAATTATCAATTGCAGGAATGGTATCATGACTATGTCTTTTGGAAATTTGACATTGGAGTCAAACATCTTTTTCAATAACGGCAGCAACTCAGAGGATGATGACGATTTCCACGATATTAACATGATTGACTCTTTCGTGGAAGATACGACACCTCTGACCTTATCCTCCGACCATCTAGAGACGTGCCTGGCCCACTCCTATGATTTTGATGATGACATGATTAGGGAGACGTGCGCCTTGCTTGATACTGCACCGGTACTTGAAGTTAACCGATGGAGGCCACAATTTGAAGAATTACCACAAACTGATGTAGTGCCTCTGCCGTCTAACCTCAAGCCGCCGAAGCTTGACCTAAAACCTTTGCCCTCTGATTTGAAATATGCATATTTGGGTCAAGATGAGACATACCCGGTGGTGATCTCTGCCCACCTGGAGAAAGAACAGGAGAGTATGCTTATATCTACTCTCATTGAGCATAAAGGAGCCCTGGGATGGACGATAGCGGACCTCAAAGGAATCGATCCCTCGATTTGTACTCACCACATATATCTTGAGGATAATGCAAAAACCGCTCGGCAACCACAACGTAGACTAAATCCAAACATGAAGGAAGTGGTTAAGGCTGAGGTTCTTAAACTATTGGATGTGGGTATTATATACCCTATATCTGATAGTCAATGGGTGAGTCCAACTCAAGTGGTTCCTAAGAAGTCCGGAATCACCATCGTAGCCAATGCTAATAATGAACTCGTGCCAACTAGAGTCACTACTGGTTGGAGAATGTGCATTGACTACAGGAAGTTGAATACCGTCACGAGGAAAGACCACTTTCCTTTACCATTCATTGATCAGATCCTGGAAAGGTTAGCTGGTCATTCCTATTACAGTTTCTTTGACGGGTATTCGGGCTACAACCAGATAGAGATAGCCCCTGAAGACCAGGAAAAGACCACATTTACATGTCCCTACGGCACCTTTGCCTATCGAAGGATGCCATTCGGACTATGTAATGCCCCTGCCACCTTTCAGCGATGTATGCTTAGTATCTTTTCTGATATGGTAGGGCAATATCTAGAGGTCTTCATGGACAATTTCTCTGTTTACGGTCCATCTTTCAGCAAGTGCTTGGAAAGTCTTAAATGTGTGCTGAAAAGATGTGAAGAAAAGAACTTGGTACTTAATTGGGAGAAGTGCCATTTCATGGTTCAGAAGGGAATTGTCCTTGGGCATATCATCTCGTCCAAAGGAATCGAGGTAGATAAGGCAAAAATCGATCTTATCTCTAACCTACCTCCACCCAAGAACATCAGAGACGTGCGATCCTTCTTAGGACACGCAGAATTTTACAGGCGATTCATAAAGGACGTTAGTCTTCTTTCTCGTCCTTTATGTAATCTTTTTCAAAAGGATGTTCCGTACGAGTGGACTGAGCAGTGTCAGGAAGCTTTCACCAAGCTTAAGGGCACGTTAACCACTGCACTTATCATGCAGCCACCCGACTGGAACCTTCCTTTTGAGCTTATGTGCGACGCTTCTGATTATGCTCTTGGGGCGGTCCTAGGCCAGAGAAAAGATAAGAAGCCCTACGTCATTCATTACGCGAGTAGGACTCTAAATCCTGCCCAGATGAACTACTCGACTACGGAAAAGGAACTCTTAGCCGTAGTGTTCGCCTTGGACAAATTTAGGTCCTACCTGATCGGATCCAAGATCATTATCTATACAGATCATGCGGCACTAAAGTATCTTCTTTCTAAGAATGATTCTAAGCCCCGCTTGATACGATGGATCCTTTTACTCCAAGAATTTGATTTGGAAATTAAAGATGAAAAGGGAGTAGAGAACGTAGTGGCCGATCACCTTTCTCGCCTTAATACCTCTGATTCCCTTGAGGCGACCCATATCAATGACATGTTCCCTGATGAACAGCTGTTCAGAATCTCCCATTCACCTTGGTTCCGATATTGCTAACTATCTTGCTACAGTGCCATACCGACATAGTGGGACTGAGCAAGATAAGAAGAAATTCTTCACCGAGGTGCGCAACTTTTCCGGGATGATCCTCACTTATTTAAATATTGCCGGACCAAATTCTAAGGAGATGTGTACGACGAAATATTACCCACATCTCCTTTTGTCATTCTCAAGCTGTGGTGGTCACTTTTCTCGCTAAAAAGACCACGGCCAAGATTCTGCGGTGTGGCTTTTCTTGGCCCACTATGTTTAGGGATACTCATGAGTTTTGCAAAGCTTGTGAGCGTTGTCAAAAATTGGGAGCATTGTCCCGTCGAAATATGATGCCTTTGAATCTCATTCTTATCATTGAAGCATTTGATTGCTGGGGCATCGATTTCATGGGACCATTCCCCCAATCGTTTGGGAATCTGTATATTTTGCTCGCCGTGGATTATGTCACTAAATGGGTCGAAGCGATTCCGTGTCGAAAGAATGACCATCGCACGGTCATTAAATTCCTAAAAGAGAACATCCTTTCTCGATTCGGAACGCCTCGAGCCATCATTAGTGATGGGGGCTCACACTTTTGTAATAGACCATTCGAGAGCTTAATGAAGAAATACGGTATCTCTCATAAGGTGAGCACCCCATACCATCCACAGACAAGTGGACAAGCTGAGATTTCCAATAGGGAGATCAAACACATTTTGGAGAAAACAGTTAACCCAGATCGTAAGGATTGGTCAATTCGATTGACCGATGCCTTATGGGCATACCGTACTGCATTTAAAACTCCTATTGGAATGTCTCCCTTTAGACTTGTCTATGGGAAAGCTTGTCACTTGCCTGTGGAGTTGGAACATAAAGCGTACTGGGCGATCAAAAATCTAAATTTCAATCTGGACAACGCTGGCTCGCTACGCAAACTTCAATTAAATGAACTTGAAGAAATCCGGAACGATGCGTACGATAATGCGAGAATTTACAAGGACAAGATGAAAGCATTTCATGACCAACACATTTTGCGAAAATCATTCATGCCTGGTCAGAAGGTCCTTTTGTACAATTCTCGATTACATCTCTTTCCGGGTAAGCTTCGATCTCGTTGGACCGGCCCTTACATTGTTGTTACTGTTTTTCCTCATGGGGCCGTTGAGATAAGAGATCCCGACAATGGCAAGGAGTTTAAAGTCAATGGCCATCGATTAAAACCATTTGTCGAGAAATTTGATTCAGAGGACATGTCCATGCCTCTGACTGATCCTGTTTACCAGGATTGATCTCCTAGTCTGATGGAGGTATATGTAGGTTTCCTGTTTTCTTGATTAATTCATGGTCCATTCTTGTCTAGTTGAAGACGTTAAACTTAGCGCTCCTAGGACGCAACCCAAATTTTCATTCCATTTCACTTTTCTCATTCATTAGTTCAATGTTTGTGGGTAGCATTGCCGCAAACCCTCACGAGACAACAACACGTCCAATAGAGGTAAACTAGGGGTTTAAAGGCTTGTTGCATACGCTAAATGCAATCGAGAGCACCTACAAAAGTGGTATAGGTAGGATTGTATTTTTGTTATTTTATTTTACTTCTGCTGGTTTCTCTCTTGTGCTGACCGCTCTTACGTAGAAATCTTTGGAAAGCCTCTTGATTCTTTCATCCAGGTATTATCTTTCCATCACTTCTCATTTACTTATTTTGTCCCATGTGCATCGCATGCTTATTTCTTTTACATTGAGGACAATGTAGATTTTAGGTTGGGGGTGGGAGATTAGGTTTCCTAATTAGTATTTTCTTAGTCTTGAGCAGAAATTGTGAAAAAAAAAAAAATTTTAATTTTTCTAGAATTTCATATGAATTCGAAGCGATTTTGACGGCCATTTTGGATTTAGAACTACAAGATGCGTGATGTTGGTACTTTATGACTCTTGGATTCAGTTATCTATCAAATTTCATAGCTAAGTTGAATTGTTAATCCATTATTAGAATTTGTAAACATTGATTGAGTCATGAATTCACGGGACACATCTCGCTTGCATATTAAGGTTTCAGTTCGATATTAAAGGATTAACTTGGTAATCACTAAATATGAAAGGAACCAACTTGAGAAATCGAATAGATTGAGCGAACAATCTTTACCATAGGTTTGCTCCCTAAAGGTGAGGATTCGATTCCCCATGAATAATATGTGAAAAAGATGAGTGTACAGTCTTTACCTTAGGTTTGCTCCCTATAGGTGAGGATCTGATCCCTCTTCTTGGCGTTACTTCTGAAAAAAAAAAAAAAAAAAAAATTAAAAGAATAAAAAGATAATGTGTAAGCCAAGTTGAGTTATCGTGAATTCTCTTAGTTGTTACCAATGATATCCTTAAATATCGAGGTGAATCTTAATATTAACAAGTCAAGATTAGACTATACATTCATAGATCTCAATGGTTAGAATTTTTCTAATTAATGGAATAATACTTTGAACTTGATTATGAAGTTTACCGTGCGCTGGAGTCTAGGAGAAAGTAATATCCAACAGTCATGAATCTAAAAATTCTCATATCTGGATTACTCCGCAAAAATCAATCGAGTTTATAAATTGTTCTGTGATTCTCAACTTATTTTTCGCATACTTTGCTCGGGACTAGCAAATGTTGGTTGGGGTTGTGTTGAGGGTCAAATATTGCATATCGGACCCATTGCAGCATAGTTTTACACGCATGATATCGTTTAATGGCCTAATTTAATTGTGTTTGTGATGCAGAGTGTATTTACGAGCATGGACTGAAAAAGGGTGGTAAAAGCATGGATTTGACGCTCCGAGAGCACCAAGGCAAGGAACGGACTCTAGAAGACCAAGAGCGACGAAATTATACACCAGGGGTCCGCGGAAATCGAGGAATTGAAGCTCAAGTGGCCTGAAAAGTCAGCCAGGATGCAAGATTACAGGGTTTCTACCATCCGTTCGGTTCAAAACTTCACATATGGCCTAAAAACCAAAAACTAACCGTACATGTCAAATTTCAGCTATTGGATCCCCCTGGAAGTGGCCCAACGGACAGATCAGCCCATAAATCAGTGAACTGGGGCCCGCTTGGTGTCTGAAAGTGCTTCAATCTTGGGCTCAACGATTCAAATGAGTTGACAAAATGGATAGACGGAGCGGATCTCTCAGAAAACATCATAATGGACCCTATGGGAAGCAGCAGTGCATAGTGCAAAATTGCACTCGTGTTGTACCGAATCAAGCCGATCGGGTCAGCGCCCGCTGACCCGATCCTTCTCGTATACGGAAACAGCGGGCGGACGCTGATCGTCCGTTTTCATGTAGTGGGCCCCATCAATCACAGTTTTCAATGATCAGAGCCGTCCATACACTCTGCAAGGTGACCAACACCGTCGCCTAGCTTTCCTTTTTGGCCCATGCACACACACAAAGGCAGATTTCATAAAAACGCAGGAATGGACGGTGGGAACAAAAATCGTATGGGCTACACCGAATCTAACATAAAACCAGCCGAATCTTACTGGTTTTTCGACGCGAATCGAATGGTCGGAGTGGATTTTACACACGGCGCCAATCAGCGGTTCGCCGCCTTCACAGCGCCCGACCGCGCATGCTCTGTTCGCATTAGGAAGCTGCGGTCGATCCAGGTGGGCCATCATCGCCGATCGAAACAGTGATCCGGACCGTCTATTTTGTAGGAGGGCTAAAACCGTCCGTAGGGACGTTATCTCTTTGGAAAGAAGACGATGGAAGTGGAAGTCTTCTCTTCCGTTTTCTTGGCTGCAAAACGCTCCTACGCAGGAGCCTTGCGTAAAACCTTCCGCGCCTACTCCTACTCGGACGATCTCCGCCACCTATCTCGGGGAGGACTCTGCAGCAGCTCCCGGACGACAGCTCTGTATAAGAGGACGGAAGAAAGGAGGCTGAGGTACTGGGTTTTGGGGTCGCTTGTCAGGGAAACGGTATTGTTTCTGCTGCTGCTGTACACAAGAGGAGTGCGGCTGCTGTTTCTTTTGGTCAGGGAGCTGAGGCAGCGTGTGAGGGACGGTGGGATCAACAGAGTTTGGCTTTGAAGGAGGGAAGGAAAGGAAGAAAAAGAAGAAACAGAGAAGGACGTACGGCTGGCTTGGGTTTGGGCTGGCACGTGAGCTAAGCCTGGTTTTTCTCTTCTTTTCCTTTATATTTCCTTTATTTTTTTAATGATCAGCCCATCCATGTGTGGCTAACCCTCTTAGCTGGGGCTAAGAGGTGAAGCCTGTAGCGAGATGGGAGACACTATCTCATGCGTTTAATTTGAATTTCTGAACTGAGTTTAAGTTGATTATTCAAGGAATATTTTTCTTAGTCTTTCATGGTCTATTGTGACTGAAATTACAATGGGTTTGCAATGGCTTTGAATATTTCTTCCCCTTTTTATGTTTATGAAGTCAGGAAGCCCTGTTGTTCATCATTGTTCCATGGGCATGGTAGGATGACGGTACCCTTCCTAACCTTCATATCAAGTTGAATGGTTTTTAATTAGTTTAATTCTGTTGTTTACTTTGTCTCCTGGGCATGGTTTGATGATGGAATCCATTCTAATTCATATACCTTTCATCTCTTGAAAACCAGATCAAATAAGTTCAGTTTGAAATTCCATAATCATTGATGCAGGCATAAGATCTCCCTGATCTCTACAAGTGGATCTTCTGAATCCCTAGTTTCCTTCCTCAGAATTCCTTAAAGTTTTAGATAGTTATTCCACAATTATTTCTTAAATTCTATTTTGTTTAGATCGCATCTTAGTCTAGTTCTAGTTCTACTTGGTTTCAGATAACGTACAGGTATCAGTCCCTGTGGATTCGACTTCGGTCTTACCGAGTTTATTACTACATCACAACCCTATACTTGGGGAGTGAACATTATCAAACCATGCATACGCATTAATAAGAATAATTAAGATCTTGTGATTGATTGCTTTTCACTAACTTCATCTATGGAAATGATAATATGCATAATTTATTTATAATGGTATCCACTAAGTTGATCACTCACTCCTATATATGGGACGGTGTTTTAAAACACCAACTAGACCTTATCTTAGATGCAAGTGTCACAAAGATCGACGCGCTGGATAGGGTGAGTATATACGAGGAGGAGCTCTCCTACTTTCAGTTTTTGGGTGGATCGACATAGGTCGTCCTAGGATTAGTGATGGGGCCCTAGGGCAATGAGACATTTGCACATTCTTTGGACCATATATTTTGTTGGGACGTTGTTCTGTATATCGCGCATATTATTTCATTATACTGATAACATATTTTATTAGTCACACTTTAATTTAGTAATTTAATCGTAGTTTATGTCCTATGATCCGTTTAATTTCTCAATTACTCATGTATCAATTAGATTATACTAATATTTTGTCAATCCGCAAGACATAAGTGGCACCCGGGATGTCGGGAGTCGAGTATCTATTCAGCCTCCGAAATCCAAGACATTACACAATCATTATACAATAACGATATTAATACCATATAGTACAATCCAATAACATTCAATTCCACCGAACAAACACACCCAAAAGGTGGGAGTTGCCTTATTTTTAGGCCAAGACCATCTTCTAATGAACTCGATATTGTAGTTATCTTATGCTCCACATGCTTATCACATTTAGAATATTCACGACATTTAATTCACCATATTAATCATCCAGTGAATATATTATAAAATAATGTCAAATTTTAATAGTTAAAATTTATTCTCAGAAGTATTTCCAACAAGCTTTTACCATGTTAATGCTGGACAAAACCATTAAGCTGTTTTCATTTAAACAAATCTCACCTCGTACAAACAAGTTTCTGCTTTATTTTTATTGATTCAAAAAATCAAATCTAATCCAAAAAATTAGATTTCGACTATTCTTTTGACTATCCAACCCATCCATACGGTTTGCATCTCCATGAATGTGAGGCATACAAAATAAATAAATAAAATCTCCAGGATCAAAATATTTCAACCCTTCAATCATTCAAAGTACAAGAGACTGTATATTCCAGGGAAAAGTGTTAAATATTCCATATAAGAGTATTTTCTTTTTTCGGCTATCCATCAGTCAAGGCATGGCCCATCATATAAATGGTTCTGATTATAAGATGACCCATTCCAATGCTACTCGGATTGGCTACTCCCCTGCCACCAACCCAGTGGCTGATGGTCGGTGCTCTGTGAGCCCCATCATGATGTATATGTTTCATCCATCCCGTTCATTCATATTTACAGATCATTTTAGGCCTGATTCAAAAAATGAGAGAAATGAGAGGGATATAAATCTCAGGTGAACCACACTACAGGAAAACAATAGCGATTGGATATCCAACATTAAAATCCTCCTAATGCCCACTGTACTATTTATTTGACATCCAATCTGTTGATTAGGTCATACATACCCATATGAAGAGAAACAACAAAGATCAGCTTGATCCAAAACTTTTACGTCCCCAAAAGTTTTTTAATGGTCGATGTTCATTCAACACTGTTTCCTGTAATGTGGTCCACCTTAGATTGTGATATAACTCATTTTTAGTCTAATACCATAAAATGATCTATAAAAATAGATGGACAGCATGGATGAAACACATACATCATGGTGGGGCCTACAGAGCACCGACCATCAGCCATTGGCTGGTGGCAGGGGGAGTAGCCAATCCCATTCCGTTCCAATGGTGTTTCAAGAGGTTGGGGCATCTATATTTCAGTATACCTCCTCACTATGTGAAAATTAGAATATAAAAAAAAAAAATAAAAAATTAAGAAGAAAAGAGAGAGAGCATAGAGAGCCCTGCCCAAAAAAAAGATCAGATTAGATGCGCTTTTCGGTGCGTGCGTATCAACCATAAGAGGCAACCAGAGTATTAAATACCTCACCTCAACCGAAGGCAAGGCGATCCTTATCGCCCCTCACGTGTCGATTTTCAGCACGTGCCAGCAATCTCGATTGGCACGGGAATTTCTATACTCTTCCGGAACCCCAGAAAAAAGGAAAACCGCGCCGCTACACGAGCGAGTGATACAATACTCGACCCAACACCCACGTTTCTTCATTTTCATCCCTCTCGGCCAACCCCAAAACCCTCTCTACAGTACACCCTCAAAACCCTACTCTTCTCCGAAAATCACGAAAGAGATGGCGACTTCCGTCCTTCTCCGATCTCTCAGGCGTCACGATCTCCCTTCCTCTCTCTCCTCTCACTACAGATCGGTATCTCCTCTTCCAATTTCTCATTTCCGTCGTTTTTTTTTTTTTTTTTGAAGATTTTGATCTCTGCAGCCCTCTTTTTAGTGATTTTTTCGGATCGGATCTTTTCCGGATCCGATTTCGCTCCTGTTGCCTTTTTTTTTTTTTTTTTTTTTTTTTTTTGCGTGGATTTATTGGGTTTCCGCGCTGATTCAGCTTAGCTCGGGTTCCTCTTCTGTTAGTGCTGTTTGGATTGTTAGATTTCATGGTTTGGAATAGATGTCTAGAATTTTGAAAGGAATGAAGATATTTCGATCCGGAAATTTGAAGTTTCCACCCCTAGAAGGGTAATTTGGTCATTAAGGAGGTGGTTAGAGCACTGTAGTGAAAGCTCAGTAAGACCAAAATACCCCTACAGGGGTGGAAGTTTCAGTTATCCTTCTTGTTTGAAGAGGAAGAGTTTATATTCGACTGCCGAAATTTGAAGGTTCCACCACTAGGAAGGGTAATCTGGTCACTGAGGGTGTCGGTAGAGGCACCACAGTGGAAACTTATTATGACAAGCATGCCTCTGCAGGGGTGGAAGTATCGTTTATTCTGCTTGTTTAAAGGTGGATTACGATATTTCCAACCCTGGAAATTTGAAGGTTCCGCCCCAGAAGGGTGATTTGGTCATTGAGGGAGTGGTTAGAGGCACTACAGTGAAAAACTAGCATGAACTAAATACCCCTAAAGAGGTGGAAGGTTCCACCCCAGAAGAGGTAATTTGGTCATTGGGGAGGTGGTTAGGGGCACCACGATGAAAAATTTGTACAAACAAACTATCCCTAGAGGGATGGAAGTATCACTTATCATGCTTGTTTAAAGGGGAATGTGGATATTTGAAGTTTTTAACCCAGAGGGTAATTTAGCCACTGAGGGAGTGGTTGGAGGCACTATAGTGGAAACTTAGTACGACCAAAATACCCATACAGTGGTGGGAGTATCATTTATCATGCTTGTATAGAGGGGAATGGTGAAGGGTAGTTTGGTCATTGAGGAGGTGGTTAGGGGCACCATGGTGAAAACTTAGTATGGCCAAAATTCCTGTAAAGGGGTGGAAGTATCATTTATCCTGCTCGTTTAAAGGGGAATAATGATATTTTTGACCAGGAAATTTGAAGGTTCCAACCCAGAAGGGTAATTTGGTCATTGACGGAGTGGTTAGAGGCAGGCACTATCGTGAAAGCTTAGTATGAACAAAATACCACTACAAGGGTGGGAGTGTTTCTATCATTCTTGTGTAAAGGGGAATGGTGATACTACTGACCTTGGAAATTTGCAGGTTCCAACCCACGAGGGTATTGTGTCATTGAGGGAGTGGTTAGAGGTGTTATAGTCATCTTTCCAAAAAAAGAAAAAAAGAAGAAGGATAGAGGCGCTATAGTGGAAACTTAGTATGACCCAAATACGCTTGTGGGGGTGGTAGTATCATTTATACTGCTTGTTTAAACGGGAATGATGATATTTCCCACCACAAAAATTTGAAGGTTCTACTTCTACCTTGGAAGAGTAATTTGGTCATTGAGTGGTTAGAGGCACTATAGTGAAAACTTAGTATGACCAAAATACCCCTGCAAGAGTGGAAGTACCATCCATCCTGCTTGAAATTTTGCTATTAATTAAAGAACAAATATTTAAATCTTGTGAGATTTTTAGGATTGTTGATATGTATTTAATGTAATGATCCTTTTGCAAGATCATTTTCACTGGATAGTAGGATCCGGCTTTTATGCACCAATGGACTGGGGCACCTTGGATTACCTTATGGCCAAAAATGGCCGTGTTAGCATGTTATGGACCATCTGATCAAGAGCTTGCAGGATAGATGGTTAAGATTGAATCAATCTTACCATCTAGGCGGCTTGGATCACCTTAGTCCCAAAAAAGCCATGACAGCATGATATGGACCGTCTGATCAAGAGCCTGCAGGATTTTCGGTTAAGATCATACTGTCTGCTTTACTGGCTCTTGATGATCGGGATTGTCTGACCACGGTATTTTTGGGCCCAGTTCTTTTTTTTTACACACGCATCCGACACATACACCCATGCGTGCCGTAGCGGGATTTCACCACCTAGGGGTTTCGAACCCAAGACCTCGTGTTGAAACTCCTCGGAGTCTACCACTGAGGCAAGGACTGGATCCCAAATCCAGTTCAATCCACCATGAGCTGCATTCATAAATCCATATAATATTCAAAGGTGGAGCCCACCATCACCTGATTGCATGAATTTGAGTACCGGCTTTGGAGTGCAAATCACATGGAGCTCAAAACCTGTATGATTTGCCCTGACCCTATCCAACTTGGTCTCGTATTGGTGTTGTGACTTGTATTATTTCATAGCCAAGCCGATATGACCTGAATGATACCGAGTTGCATTAGACAATATTTAAAACCATGGTTGATGGGGAATAATCCAGTAGGTGATCCTTTGCACTGGGTAGTGGAACTTGCCTTTGATGGACGAGGACCAATTCATGGTCAGAGCAACATGGATTGTCACCA
Source organism: Magnolia sinica (assembly GCF_029962835.1). Classification (NCBI taxonomy): domain Eukaryota; kingdom Viridiplantae; phylum Streptophyta; class Magnoliopsida; order Magnoliales; family Magnoliaceae; genus Magnolia; species Magnolia sinica. Next base: position 8,782,065 of record NC_080583.1, on the reverse strand, counting down.
GGATCGGATTATTCTATCTAGTCACTCAGGAGCCTGCAGAGTAAACAATGAATTTCGTCGTACCGTTTGGAAGGTGCTTGATCAGACAACGAAGATCATCTTGGACCCTCCAGTGTGTTCCACTGAGTGTCCCCATACAACAATCTGCATTATTCCATGGCGGGGCCCAGTGTCATAGCATTTCATGCTATATTATACTGTAAGATCCTTGACAAGCCTGGTCATTCTACTTTCAACAACTTCACGTTGTAATCGCTTTGATCTTCACACACACACATGTGGATTGATGGATGGATGGAGGGAGGGAGGGAAGGCAGAAAGGAAGGAAGGAATTTAAACCAAATATGCCCCACTAATGCTATCAAATATGCCCCACCAATTAAATTTTATCTGCTAAAAATTAGTAAATGATCCCTTCATATGCTTGCAATACATCACATGCGTACAACTTTCCATATCTCATTTTCTTTGGAAGAGGAACAAGCCTCATCTCCCTTCCTCTCCCCCCATTTAATGCTCTCTCTCTCTCCCTTATACCATTGGAAACGGACTTGGCAAGAACTTCCTGCGATGGGAAGCTAGGTGAGGCCCACTGTGATGTTTGTGATAAATCTACCTCGTCCATCAGTTTTTCTAAATAATGTTAGGACATGAGCCCAAAAATGAGGCAAATCCAAAACTCCAGGATGGATATATCCATGATCTTAACGTGGGATAATTTACATTTTAAACAATACCACTTGAATGATATTATCTCTCTCGGGACATTACAACGACTTCTCCAACATTTCTTTGGCCCTGGTTTACACAATTTGTGGTCAGTCAATCTTCACAAATTTCTACAGAGTCCAGTGTAAGAAAAGCATAAATTAGTTCTGGAAATCTGTTTGTAGTCTGTAATGGATCATCAAGAACTTTCTAGAGGCTCTAGAATATCACCATCATCATTAAAGCCTTATCCCAACTAATTGGAGGCTCATGAAGATGACAACAATAAATTCTAGAGCTTTGCTAGGCCCACAGGTGTCCACAATAAAGCTCATGTACATGCCACACATGGCCAGCATGGCATGATGGGTACAAGATCCAATCCATCCATCTGCACAACGACACTGTATTGATGCTGTGGCCCAAGAATCATGTTGATCCACTGGTCAGGTGGTCGCCAGTCTGCGAAACAAATATATGGCTCTGAAATATTTGGCTGAAGTTTTCTAACCCAGCCACCTGTTTCCAATATTGGGGCCCACATGTTGAGTGGACCAGATCTATTTTTGGGAAAACATGTAAAAGGCCGCACCAACCTGATGAATGGGGAACAACAATTGGAAATGGCTGCTAATACCCTGTAGGTTGAGGAGCAAGAGGAGGAATCAGCCCGAGGAGAGGCTCCCATTGGATTAGCTAGTTGGTGAGGTAATAGCTTACCAAGGCGATGATTAGTAGATGGTCCAAGAGGATGATCAGTCACACACCTACGGGAGGTGGCAATGGGGAATTTTTTGCAATGGGCTAAAGCTTGACGGAGTAATGCTGCGTGGAGGTAGAAGGCCCATGGGTGAACTCTTTGTCCTGGAGAAGAAGCAATGGCGGTATCCGATGAATATGCATCATCTAACTCTGTGCCAATAGCTGCGGCAAGACAGGATGCAAGCGTTATCCATAATGATTGGGCATAAAGTGTCTGTAGATAGCTTTTCAAGTCCGCCGTCAAATCCCAATCTCGCACCTATGTGCCATGTTGGCACATGTTTGGCATGTACACAAACTCTATTGCATATGTGTTTGCGTTCAACAAAGCTCTAATTCTATACCTAGGTAAATAACCAAGAAATCTGGTCATCTACCCAGATAAAATATCCATTCTAGTGTGAGCTGCAGCAGTGACCCCTCTATTTTTTTGCTCAATAAAGCTTCTATTTTATTATTTATAACATTGGTTTTAACCTTTTCCTGTTCCTTCATAAGCATAATTTGCATTTAACTGTCCGGAATATCTGTAAAAAAAAAGGGCATCGAAGCTACATTAGTGGCTTTTGAAGGCTGAATTTGTGAGTGTCGTAAGCTGGGTATGTTGACAGATAGAATACGGGAAATTTTGGTACTCCAAACTTTGATTGTTATTGAAGAACCCTCAACACTGTATGTTTTCTCTTGCATCAAAGTGTTTGGCGCCTTTCGCATTGCTATCTTGACTTAAAATCCTAAAATGCATCTCCACCAAGGATGATGGATACAACGAGTGATATGGTGATTTCGAGGACTCTTGTCTATGAGTACCTTAGTAGTGAGGAAAATAGTGAGAAGTGAATTCATGGTTTAATGATCCACTTTGATTTTAGAAAGTTGCAATGTTGATTGCAGGGTAGCTGCCCAGGCAATCTTCGTTCGACTGTTTTTACTTCTCTTGCTTAAACTGGGAAATCCTTGAACAGCTGGCTTTTATTGCTGATTAAACTAGGAAATCTCTGAACAGCTGGCGTTTATTGCTTATTTTTTCTCCTGTAGTAGTTCATTTTCTTGATTGTAGATTAATTTCTTTCTTTATTTTTATTTTGTTTAGGTGACTGGCAATGCAAAAGCATCATGGGCCACTTCTCATTTGGGTAGCAAGTGGTCAGGTTTGGTGAGACCTTTTAGGTATGAATCCATCAAAACCTTGTATTGCACTTTCCCATGTAGTTGGCGCTTATTGATCATCCCCCTCCCCCAACCCCCCCCCCCCCCCCTCTTGCGTGTTGTTTTTATCCAGCTCGAAGCCTGCTGGGAATGATATTGTAGGGATTGATTTGGGTACCACGAACTCATGTGTTGCAGTTATGGAGGGCAAGGTAACTTTATTTTCTTTTCATTTATTGTTTTGGGTGCATCTGGGTAGTTTTCGTTTTTTTTCTTCCCCCCCCCCCTTTTGGGGATGTAGTGGAACTCTTTCTGATTGTTGTTAATATGATGGACAGAATCCAAAAGTAATTGAGAACTCTGAAGGAGCACGGACCACACCATCTGTGGTTGCCTTTAACCAGAAGGGAGAACTACTTGTGGGAACACCAGCCAAACGTCAGGCCGTAACCAATCCTACAAACACAATTTTTGGGACGAAACGTCTAATTGGCAGACGTTTTGATGATCCACAGACTCAGAAAGAGATGAAGATGGTTCCTTACAAGATAGTCAAGGCCCCAAACGGAGATGCTTGGGTCGAAGCCAATGGACAGCAATATTCTCCTAGCCAGATCGGTGCTTTTATTCTGACCAAGATGAAAGAAACTGCAGAGTCTTATCTTGGAAAAACTTTGTCGAAGGCTGTTATAACAGTTCCAGCTTATTTCAATGATGCTCAAAGACAGGCAACAAAAGATGCTGGGAGGATTGCAGGTCTGGAGGTACAGCGGATCATCAACGAGCCAACTGCTGCCGCACTTTCTTATGGTATGAACAACAAGGAGGGTCTCATAGCAGTCTTTGATCTTGGAGGTGGAACTTTCGATATTTCGATCCTGGAAATATCTAATGGTGTCTTTGAGGTAATGCATTTTATTTGTCTTTTTAGAACTTTCTTACATCTCTATTTTGGGTTCCAACCCACTTTAAATTTATTCTCTTTCAGGTGAAAGCAACCAATGGTGACACGTTTTTGGGTGGGGAGGATTTCGACAACGCCTTGTTGGAGTTCTTGGTGAGTGAGTTCAAGAGAACCGAGGGAATTGATCTTTCAAAGGACAGGCTGGCATTGCAAAGGCTTCGGGAAGCAGCTGAGAAGGCCAAGATAGAGCTTTCATCTACAACCCAGACGGAGATCAACCTGCCCTTCATCACAGCTGATACCTCGGGGGCAAAACATTTGAATATTACCCTCACGAGATCAAAGTTTGAGAGCTTGGTAAACCATTTGATTGAGAGGACCCGAAGCCCATGCAAGAGCTGTTTGAAGGATGCTGGGATATCTACTAAGGATGTAGATGAGGTTCTCCTCGTAGGAGGGATGACCCGAGTTCCAAAAGTCCAAGAAACAGTTGCGGAGATCTTTGGGAAGAGTCCGAGCAAAGGAGTGAATCCAGATGAGGCCGTTGCGATGGGAGCTGCAATTCAGGGTGGCATCCTTCGTGGAGATGTTAAGGAGCTCCTTCTCTTGGATGTTACTCCCCTTTCACTCGGCATTGAAACTCTGGGAGGTATCTTCACCAGGTTGATCAACAGGAACACTACCATCCCCACGAAAAAGAGTCAGGTGAGTCCATACAACTCTGAAAATCATTTGCACTGACCAAAACCGACTTATGTAACTAGTTGGACGTCCATCACATGTGGCAACATCCTGAAGCCGATTGGGTGTCGGGCAGTTACCTGCGTAGCAGCTGCTCCACATGTGGCAACTGTCAGATCAAGATTGGGAGGCTTGCGATAATTGCTTATTTGGAAGTTCAGTTGAAGTGATTACATGGGGTCATCATTTATTTAGCAAATTCTGGTCATCCTCTGAGAGATTTTGATTGATGGATTTGAAGATGGATAAACTTCAATCTCATGGTTGGTGGTGGCCCACAGATGTCTGTAGGATACTTTGCAGTTCTCTAGGTGGATATTAGTGCCGTAAGGTTCATTGAAGAATATGCATGCGTGCTATCTTGCATATCAAAAAAATCATGAAACACAATCATTATCCTAACCCACATCATCTGCACTATTCATATAATGCACATGATGTTTATGAGAATCATGCGCATTGTGAATTTTGTCCTCGTATCTCTCATGTTAAAAATTAAAATGTTAACATATCTGGTGCTGTCTATGATTAGGTATTCTCAACTGCAGCAGACAACCAGACCCAGGTGGGTGTTCGGGTACTGCAAGGTGAGCGTGAAATGGCATCTGACAACAAGCTCCTCGGCGAATTCGAGCTCGTGGGCATTCCACCTGCACCCAGAGGCATGCCTCAGATTGAGGTCACTTTCGACATTGATGCCAATGGTATTGTGACTGTTTCTGCCAAAGACAAGGCCACTGGGAAAGAGCAACAGATCACGATCCGTTCATCATCTGGACTCTCAGAAGATGAGATCCAGAAGATGGTCAAAGAGGCTGAGCTGCATGCCCAGAAGGACCAGGAGAGAAAGGCTCTGATTGATATCAAGAACAGCGCGGACACTACAATCTACAGCATAGAGAAGAGCTTGGGCGAGTACAGGGACAAGATCCCAGCTGAGGTTGCATCAGAGATCGAGTCAGCCCTGGCTGATCTGAGGAAGGCGATGGCAGGAGAGGACATTGATGAGATAAAGGCGAAGCTTGATGCAGCGAACAAGGCAGTCTCGAAGATTGGGCAGCACATGTCGGGTGGATCAGGTGGGTCTGCCTCAGGTGGGTCCCAGGGTGGTGATCAGGCACCAGAGGCAGAATATGAAGAGGTGAAGAAGTGAGATGACAGGTGATCATGGTCCTGCTGGTTTTGAGTAATTTCTGAGGTATGGAACTACGATCATAAGTGTTCCTGTTTTTGAAAAAAGAAAAAGAAAAAGAAAGGATATAGATTTTCAGATTTTCAGTTTTGTACCTATATTTGTAGATGTAGTTCACTTCTGTAGAACCGTTAGCTTTTGAAAATTACAGATGATGTTGAACTCTCTAACGCCATGGAGATGCATAAATCAGCTGGGAAAATGAAAACCAGTTTTGTTCATTGGCATCTTGTTATTTATTTTAGTGCAGTGTTTCAAGCTTGAATCCCTATATAGTACGGTTACATAGGCGTCCTCATTGGATTTCTCCATGCACTAGCTTAGGAATTTTAGGCCACCCATCTGTGGGGATGGCAACAGGCTTCGTAGCCTGGCGAGACGTCCTGGGTATGGGTTTGGGTATTGATTTGAAGCAGATTTGATTTTTGGGTACTTGAACTTGTTTATACATCCTATACATATACATACACTCTCATGCATACGTGTATATATAATATGAAATACTGACACAGTATATTGTAAATTCAACTAGTTGGCGTGTGGGGTGCATGACATCTTGCCCATGGATGTTCCACCGTGAAAATGGGATGCCCTAAAAATTAGGTCAATCCAACTAACAGGTGGGGCACGCCCTAAAAAACCATAACTATGAAATATCTACTCACAAAATGGGCGCTTATCGCATGGTGAGTGTAGTGAGGAGCTCAGGAGGTCACTACGGATAGTGGTGTATATACTTTTGTTGGGCCCACCTTGATGTATGGGTTTTATCCATATGCTTTTTCCACCTCATTTTAGGGCATGAGCTCAAAATTGAAGCATATCCAAAGCTCAAGTAGACCACACCACAGGAAACATGGGGAATTGAATGCTTACCATCCAAAACTTCATGGGGGCCATAGTTTTTGGATCAAGCTTATATTTGTGTTTTTTCCCGTTTAGGTCTGTGACCTTGTGAACAGGTTGGATGACAAATAAACATCACTAACAGTAGACATCATTATTTCTACTGTTTTCTGTGGTGTCTCCACTTGAGCTTTTGATATGATTCAATTTTGGGCTTATGCCCCAAAATGAGCTTAAAAAATGGATGGGCGGCATGGATAAAACACAAACATCATGGTGGGCCCCACAGTATCCACACCTCACTATAGCCTGGTGACCTCCTCATTGCACAATCCGTCCTTTAAAAAACTCGCACATTCAGGTGGGGGCATCCCATTTTCTTGGTTGGATGGACCTGATTTTTTAGGGCAACCTAATTTTGTGATGGGACAAGCTTGTTGGATGGATAAGATGTCATACAAACACCATGGTGGGCCCCATGTACCAACTAGTTGGATGTAACCTTAGTTGCGTGAGTTTTCAGGGTGGGCCCACTAACATCTGAATGGGCCCCACCACAAGTTACGGTCCAACCAGTGGATAACTAACAACCTTTCATGGAGCTACAACATCTGACCCGTCCAATGGGTTGTCCTTATCATGAGGATCACCTTTTCGAAAACTCAACAACAACCTCTGGACCACACTTGGTGTTCGCTATTTATCAATGGTTGAGAATTGCTTTTATATGGTCTAGCCCACTTGATGAGTAGAAAAGGCTGATTTTTGCACTAGCCAATTCTCATGGTGGGGCAACTTATTGGAAAGGTTGGGCCTCACATGCACTTAATAGGTTAGGAGGTTATCTAGGTGGATTGTAGCCTATGGTCCAACAGGTTGGACTTTAGACCTGCCGAATACATATGCCCACGACTAGTTTATAACAAGTAATTATTAATTAGAACCTAGGGTAACCCAAGATTTTGTCATTTGGCAATATTGGTTTGAATGTGTTTGAGTGCATTTGTTGTCACGCCCCGAACTCGGAAACCGGGCTCACAAAATTCCTGATCGCCGAATCCGGCGCCGACAGCCTCCGTAGAACCCCGTTCTCGGATCCCGATACCCATTCACCAGGTTCCGATCCTGGGATACTATAAGGAGGGTTTCAAATAATCAGTCTGATCCATAATGAGTATAACAAAAGCATAACCCACAAACCATAACCACAAGAACACCACCACAAAATCCACTATGATAAAAAACATTTGAGTACAATGCGACTGAAAGGGGAAAATACAATGTAATAAAAGAAACAAAACTCCAGAAGCTCGGCTGCACGCTCCAATACGGCGAGACTAAGGCTGCGACTGCGTCCTGGTGTCACCTGCACGCATCAATCGTGCATAAGCTTATAGAAAACTTAGAGGGTGGTGTGAGTATGTGCGCAATATAAGGGTGCTCAAAATGCAAGGTCAGAGTAATGCGGAATCATGGTGATGAGTACATGAATGCAATCAGCCGTACCAAGGCTATGTGGTGCAAGATGTGAATGCCATCGGCCATAACACGGCCATGCGATGTGAAATGCAACTCAAGCATGCCAATCCTCAACATGTATCAGTACAGTTCTCATTCAGGATAATCACCGGGGTTCAATACACTCCAAATGGCACTGTCGCTCTCCTAGCCGCACAGTCCAAGTGAGCGTAAGAAACCTCACTATCCTCCTGGCCAATAGTCTGCCAATACTTATCCAGTATGCCGATAGCGGACCCATTCACGAGTTGGTCAAACTCAACTAGTATTGCCCCCTACCCTCGGGCGAGTAAGGCCACACTCCTTTCCAACCGACCACGACACGGTGGGAGACGCGGCCTCCTGGTATTCGGCCCTCGCGCGCTCGTGTATCCACTCGGTCTCGACGTTGGAGTCATCCTCCGGTACCATCGGGTTTAGGGATTTTCACCCAGAGATATCTATGGCGCCCGTATGCTAAAACTAAATATTTTCAGTATCCAATCCTGTCATCCACGATGTGTGTGTGGAGGCTATGGCCCTGATGTCGCTAGGGCATACAGTAACTACAATCACACAATGCAAGTGCATGAGTCACACTACCAATCATGCAATAGTCCTGCGTAAACCATGCGCTCATGCAGGGCAACTCTGCCTATCAGGGAGCTCGTAACAGTCTGCCCGAAGGCATATGCTATGATCAATCACTCCTCATACCAGTCATACATATGATGCGTATGATAATAAGTCATGGATCTATACTAAACATGCATATAGGGACGGGCTCTGCGTATCATAGAGATGGGCCTAGATGGCCTGCAGAGTATAAGTATGGACCTATCAGTGGGCCTTAAGGAGTGTGACAATGCGGACATTTAACCAACATTATCCTTACAATGTGGACGTCAAACCAACATTGTTCCCAAGGCATAGCCCGCCATAAAGTACCATTACACAAACCATAGGAAATCACACATTGCAATGGACCAATATACATCTCATTAGGCCTCGACCTATAGTTCTCAGATACATCAAATGGGCTATCTCATATGGGCCTTATATAAATCAAGTGGGCCGCATTAGTGGGCCTTATGTACATTGCAATGGGCCATAACCCATGGGCCTTTAAATACGTTAAATGGGTCGAATCACATGGGCTTTATGTATATACCAAGGTGGGCCTCAATAATGGCCACAAATACACATCCAGGTGGGCCTCAACAACGGCCACAAGTACACATTAAGTGGGCCTCAACAATGGCCATATGGTTGAACAACTTGGATGCAACACATGCATCATGGTGGGGCCCATAGAGGCCCACCATCATATATATATATATATTATATAATATTAATATATGTAAATATATACAATATTATATATAATAATAATATAATATTATACACACACACACACACACACACACACACACACACACACATATATATATATATATATATATAAATATGTATGTATGTATATCCACACACACTCACACACGTGCACACACACCCACATGCATACACACGTGCACACACGTGCACACTCACGTGCAGCAGGGAGGGGGTCCCACCGTCCAGGAGGACGGTGCGGACGAACACATACATCAAGTAGGCCCCACCGTCCGTCTGGACGGTGGGCATGTAACACATGCATCACTGTGGGTCCCATGTGAGGCCCACCATAGCGTTTATCTTCCATCCGATCCGTTCATATGGTCACACGGGCCAGGGTGAAGGGGAACAACAAATTTCTACTTGATCTGGAACTTCTGTGGACCCAGAAAGGGTTTCAATGGTAGAGTTCACTTCACACTGTTTCTTGTGATGTGGGCCGCCCGAGCGTTGGATTGGCCTGATTTTTAGAGGGGGGTCCACGTCAGATAGTGGCCCACCAAATGGGCGGTGTGGATACAAAATATACATCATGGTGGGGCCCACGGATGGAGCCGTGGGTCCTTGCCTCTTGGCCGCCCGCCCGTCACTGCAGCAGCAGTATCCGCTCTCTCTCTTTTTTTTTTTTTTGTTTTTTTTTTGTTTTTCCACGGTTTTTAGTAGATGGGGCCCGCATCGACAAGATCCAATCCGGCCATGGGTCCCTGTGGCTCGATACAGACCTATAGAGTCCAAAGTTGGGCTGTTTTTTATATACAGGAACATAATGGAGTAAATCAAAGGTAGGATCGCTATTCCCTATGGTATGGCCTGTTTGATTTTCAGATTGGTCCCAAATTTTGTCTCAACGGGTAAAATAATCTGGGAAACGGGATGGACGGCTTATATTATATGCATACTTCAAGGTGAGGCCTACATGAGTGGCCCACCATTTGGCTAGCTCGTTTGTACCGCCCATGTCAGTGTATACTCCACTGCTCGGCCACCAATAGCACGTCCAGCGTCCCTGGACACTGGACAGCATAGGATTACACTTCATTGTGGTGGGTCCCGCGTGGTTGTGGCCCACTAATCACCTGTATACACATAGTATATATAAATATCCTATATTATATATAGTATATATATAATATATATTATATTATATATCATATATATATTATATAAAATATATCACATAATAAGAAGGGCATTGGGCCCATTTAACAATGGATGGTGTGGATCTTCACCATCACAATGCAAGGGAGAGAGAGAGGGAGAGAGAGGGAGAGAGAAATTAGAGAAGCGGTGATGGAGAGGAGGAACCCCGTCACTACGGGCCCTCCATTGATACAACTCATACATCAAGTGGGTCCCACAACAAGTGGCCCTTAAAATTTTAAAACAACGGTAGATCACCCACCTTTAAGCCTCCTCCTTGCTCCCTTGGCTTCAAATGCACCTTGCCTATGCCTTGGATGGTGGATGATGGGGGATTAATGGTGTGGATGAGAGATGGGAGGGTGTAGATGGATGATGGAAGGTGGACCACACTTGTGGTTTGGGAGAGGAGTGTTGGACGTGAGAGGCTTGGGTTGCTTGGAGAGATATGAGAAATGAGAGAGAGAGAGGGGTGATATGGATGGGTGAGGTGTGATGGGGGATGGTTTGAGTTGAAAAATTGTAAAAGAGGTATGGGTGATGTTGAAAATGGGAAAAAGAGGAGTGGTGAGGTGGAAAGGGGGGTAGACTTTTGAAAGAGATGGAGATGGGTTGTTGTACTTGAGGTATGGGATGCTTTAATAGTTGATTGATGGGACTTATAGTAGAGATTCCCTCGAAATCCGCAACACGCGATGTTTCTTCGGAATAAACGCAGATCGGCATCTTCTTGCCTGGGTATCGGTTCGGTGCGCAAGTCACGGCGTTGGAACCGCGGCGACGACGCGGTCGCTATGATGCAACTTTCGGATCAAGCCGATGTCGGTGCGCAGGACCTGGCTTAGAATCGTGCTCAAACACCGAATACAGTGCGAAGGTTGCCGGAATTTGACCGGAAGGACCGCGGAAGCTAATGGAATGGTACAGATTAGGACACGGGTCTTACATTTGTATTTCAAAAGTTACTTGGCAGCATGAATTCAAAGGTAAATAGAATTTAAGGTAAATGAAATACACAATTTTGATGTGTTTTGAGTTCTCAACTTTTTCTATGATTCTAATATAATTGGAGTGTAATGTCTATTTTGATTCATTTTCTAAAGGTCGGAGAGGTGAGTGTGTAATAAAGGTGTTTCTAGGCTACTAATCCATTGTACACAAGGCATGCTAATGATACCCAAAGATAATCCAGTTATTGCCGCATCACTAAAATTACATAAATAGAATAATCCGAGGAATTGTCCATGCTAAGCAAATTGTCGCTTAAAAAACTTTGTCGAGTCGCTTGTTCTAGTTTTTTATGCTTGTGGCCAACACAAGACTTGAAATTTTGTTATCTTTTTTTTTTTTATACCAAAGTTTATTATATTTCAATAGGCCTATTATAATCATTTTTTCAAATATCACATGTATACTAATATGTGATACTAAAATTGATTTAGTAATCAAATTCAAGTTCCTATAAATATATTGCAGATTTGTAGTGCGCTCTAATTTTTGGATTTCAACGCATTTCAATTATAAATTGTCAAACATAACTGATGATTCAGAATTACCTAGATTTGTAGTATAATTGTGATTTGGATGCCAATGCATTCCAAATACAAGCTCCCAAAGTTTAAGATAAGCTAATTCTAGATCGTGTGTGGAGACCACCATGTTATGCATGACCGTTAACCCATCCAACATGCTGGAAGGACTCCCTCAAAGTTTAGGCCAATCCAACCGTCATGTTGGCCACCAAGTGAATTTAGAAAATTTTAGGTAGTTGTCCATTGTTTTCATTGTACGGCTCACCTAATGATCAGATTGTCCTTATTTTTAGAGCATCTTATCGCCATAGTGACGCTCATTAAATCGTTCATCTATACAGGCACCCCTCTGCACACATCTAAACAAAGAAAATCGAAATTTTGATACCATGGCAAAATGTGGACTGAGATGGCGTTGGACGTGGAAAATAGTCTCTAGTGATGGTTGTACACATGGGTATGGCCCACCAATTTTTTTTATTTTTTTATTTTTAATCTTTTTATACTTATTTATTATTATTATTTTTAAGATCATGGTTACTCAATAAGGGTATGGATGTCCATTCCATGCTCGACATGGATGCATGTATGGGTGCAGTAGCCTTTGGCAGACCACTTTTAAACACTTGGGGTGTGCGTAAATTATTAGTTATGGCTTTTGGAATTGATGACACCCAAACGCTTGCAATTTGCATCTTGTAACTATTTATCGCCGGCTTTAGACTTCGGATTGCACTCATGATTTCTCTTTCTTTACAAGACATGTACATGGCGTGCAAAGCTACTAGGCAACGCCCTCAAAGCTTTTAAATGGGGATATCGAGACAGCCAATCACCGATTTAGGCTGTTCATTTATTCCATTTGCTAGCCATGGTGATAATTCCAACCATCTAATCAATAGCATGCATGAAAAATATACAGTAAAAGGTTAGAGCAGAGAGAAAACAGATCCAAAAACCATATTGAAACATATATTAATAGGGTCCCAACATGAATTGCTTATGATTCTAAACAAGAATTATGATTAGATAAAGAACCATATGGCTGAGATTATAAGAGTTTCAGTATGAATTTTGCATTATGGCTTGCAATGAATGGTGGCAGTACAAATCTGAGGATTGGCTGCCCCACATGTCATTTAAAAGCTTTTGGGATGGAGTACAACTCCCTTTTCATATCTTTGGGATGGATTGACAGGATGCAACTGCTTGTATATTGGATTACAAGTGGATTCTCAATGTGAATCACACTCTAGGTGGGTCCAAACCTGGATGGCCTACTGCCAAATGTTGCCATGTTGGACATGTGAATCAATAGTAAATAAGCCATCCACCTCATGGGCCCAAAAATGACTCGGATTTTGGTCAATCTAATCATTTTTGTCGCATTTTTTCTCTTGACCCCATTTGCAAGTTCTTAATCTAACAGATAATCATGGCAATTTCTGGCCATGGAAAAGTTGGGCCAATGGATTCAAAGAGCGGTTTTGGAATGTGACTCACCTGGGGACAAAACCAACATCGGAAAATCATTCAAACCAGGATTGGGCGAGACAGGTGGCCCACAACAGAAGAATCAAGCAGATGAATCTATAGCTAATTTACTTTTCATTGTTGAACATGAGAGGTGGACTCTTAATCTTTGCAGTCTAAATTACAGCTCAAAGTGGGTCCCACTCGATTCTCTGACAACCATCCATCCATCTGGCTGCTGAAGATGGGCCGCACAAAGGGTGATCCCACACAATACAATTCAAGGAACTCCTGCAAGTTGCCTTTTACATACTTATATTTTATGTTTGGCCTGAAAAGGAGTACAACATACCATTTCACAAACTTCCCAACAACACCTCTAATTTTGTATGTTGTTAAGCAACATCCTAATCTCAACGTGCCACTGACGGTGCATCTTGCTTGTGGTCATTCATCTCCTTTTCTCCCAATGATATCATCAAACCTCATCTGATTTGTTGGCGGGCCAAAGTGCATTGCTTGAAAAGCACTATCAAAACCTTCTAGCAATCTCGGGTTAGGCATCAGCACATGCCAGTAGAGCTCAAGATGGCCACATGCATTTCAGTGGGTAGAGCATCACCATGTGGTTTCTTCTATGGTGCAATCAAAGGCTAATAGCTTCGTCGGCCCTGCAATGATCATACCCAAGACTGCATCAGGCCATCGTGAGAAGCAGATGCACTCTCCTATAAATGAAGCTTAAAACTGCTCATGGGTTATCACACACCTTAGCACCAAGTGGATGCATAGGTGTACAATATTAAAAAATCCATCTGGTGGACCCCACCAGGAAGTGGCCATTTCCCAATAATCAGGTAGATTGGACAATCCTTCATTTGCTCAATTGAGGAAAAATGACACTCATTTGCCCAGGTCCCACTCTGCGCATGCGGTTAGGATTTGTCCAACCAGCCTGATTCTTGGGTCATGGCCTATTCATGATGGGGCCCAAACAAATGAGCAGTCTGGATCTTGCCCATGTCAGGCTTGTGTTTCCATGGGAACACATGGTTAGGATTGTCCTACCGACCCGATTCTTGGGTCATGGCCTGTTCATGATGGAACCCACCAAAAGAGCAGCCTGGATCTTGTACACTTCGGATTGCGTTCCTATGGAACATGCGGTTAGGATCATCCAGTCAGCCAGATTCTTGGGTCATGGCCTGTTCATGATAGGGCTCACCAAAGAGCAGTCTGGATCTTGTGCACATCAAGGTCATGCTCCTATGGGAACTTTCATGTAACTGGGGCTGCAACTTGGTTTCGGGCCAACCTGAACCCAACTGACCCGACCCGGATTCGGGTAGGTTGGCTTGGTTTGCCAAGGCCCTTGAGTCGAGTTAGGGTTGGAAAGCACCAACCCAAAATTGGGTTGAGCAAATTCAGGTTCAGTCAGATAGGGTTCAAGAATAATCAAATGCATTTGGGTCCAAAAAGGTTGGGTTGGGTCAGTTTAGGTTGGAATATCGAGGATTTTGGGTTGGGCACCTCAGGTTGGAATTCAGGTCAGCTCAGGTTGCAGATTGGGTCCTCTTGAATCTGGCTGACCCTCAACCTCATCAAACCTGCCCGCGTTGCACCCCTACATGTAATAAAGAGTGTGATACTTGCAATTGTCATTCCGCTCTCTAACCATTCTAACTTGCAAATGCAGAAAAAAAGAGAAAAGAAAAAGGCTCACTCTTTTGTTTCTGGGCCTCCTTTTTCTGTCCGCTGCTTCATATACTCCTCCTCGATTGTTTCCTTGAGGATGAAAAGTCTTTGGATAACCATGGGATGACTCAATTGCCTGGCTTCCCTCAAGTTGGTTTCTTCTTTGTTTATATGATAGGCCTCGAGCATTATCTTAATCCACTTGTGTAGTTCCTGAGGTGTACTGTTCCAATATAGAAGAACGAAGTGTTAACAGAGCGAAACTCCTGTTATAAGTTAAAAAGATAAATGATCCAAAATACCCGGGAAACCCAAAAAATACTGGTTGAAAATTTTCAATGGCATCCCGAAGAGGGCAATCATGAGGATGAATAAAATCCCCGCATGATTGAAGAAATCAGTGTTTTTGGTTTGGCAAGTGAAGTATATAGGTGGGCCCATCTTTCTCTGACACGGACTGTATATCCAGTCACACCCAATATAGTAGCTACGAAGAACCAAAACAACACCTTTTGTTTGGCTAAACATTATGGGAAACCTGTTCTGTTGATTGGAGAGTCTTGAGGGCATGTAAATATGGGATTTTGTTCATTTCCAAAGTAATTCAGAAAAAAATGATACTTGCGTGTATAGAACATCAACATCCTTGGCTTCACGTTCGTCTCCTGGAGAAAAAGCAGTGGCCAGCGCCGAGAAGCGCTCTTCAGGATCTGTGATGTTCAATAGATACTTGAGAAGCTTGATCTCTTTCGGTGCGATGCTCCTAAGGCAGCTCTTGGTAGTTCTATACAAGTGGTACATTATGTCCTTGACCTGCATAATATCGTGCATTAACATATAAAGTGCTGGTGCAGGCACCCCAGAAATAAGTAACAAATTAAGAAGATCGGTGATTCGATCCGTCGCCTAAAACACATCGACTGATGACCAGGCACTTTGGTTTTTGTGTGAGTGCTTTTTAGGCTTGTCTTATAAGTCAACCTCATCATCGGCATTGGGTTTGATCCTTGTGGGCATCTTCAAAGTTAAATGAAAGCCCATTGAATGAGGAGATAGCTGATAGTTGTATAGTCCTCTATTGTTAATAGATCTGACATGAACTGATTGTGGGTTTTTACATGCGGCTTTCAAATATTTTAGTTGAGGCCTAGGTGTGTACCTCTAAGACGTTTTCTACTATTAGAAAAGCTGACCCCATGTGTCTGGTTTCTGTTGGAAATTGTAAAAAACCATTAATGGTGATTTCCATTTGTAAAACTCTCAATCTGATGTCTGCATCTTGTGTCTCGAGGTGGAGGAGAACGTGGAGCATTTGTTTTTGC
The DNA here is from genome assembly GCF_029962835.1 of Magnolia sinica. Classification (NCBI taxonomy): domain Eukaryota; kingdom Viridiplantae; phylum Streptophyta; class Magnoliopsida; order Magnoliales; family Magnoliaceae; genus Magnolia; species Magnolia sinica. Next base: position 8,765,709 of record NC_080583.1, on the reverse strand, counting down.
ACTGTGTTCTCTAGGATTGTGTGGTCAGGCATTTTTAAAAGGCTAATGTTTCCTGGGTGGTGCCAGGTTTGATTGAAGTTCTGTTCTATGCTTGTCATGGCGATTCAGGGGGGAGATTAGGCAAGCGAAGGTGGCATTTGGCGCTATTGGCCGGCTTGTGGTCAATCTGGTTGGAGAGAAATAACCGGTCTTTCAATAATATTTCTAATGAAGCAGTGGGAGTTGCTCGGCGGGTTTTATGGTGTATAAATGACTGGTCCTTCCAGGTGTTAGTCTAGGCATGCAGCCTGGTGGGTTCGCGTGGGTGTCTTGGCGGTCTGTTCGCTGTCTTCTGAGCTTTCGTTGGTTGGGGCTTGTTTTCTTTCTTCCGTATAGTGTGCCCTTTGGCCGGGAGGGGTTTGTAAATTTATTTATTTTTGTTTCCCTTTGTTGTTTGCTGTTTCCTTTTTGGCTGTTTGGCCAGAATAAATTTCTTTTATCTTTCCAAAAAATAAAAATAAAAACTCTCAATCTATAACAGGCAAAATGGAGGGCTGAGGTAGAATCTCATTGCTCAAAACGGATAATTGATCCCTTGACAGGATCCGATGCTAGAAACGGTTCAAATATAAATCACCCGTCCATTGCAACGAACCCATTGTTGCTTGTATAATCTGTTTCTGTGAACCGGGTAAATATATAAACAAGTGAGAAGGGTTACTTTTGAGATTAGCAAACCTTGAAATGTTAGATCCATTTAGAGTAATCTGATTGCTGTTGTTGGTTTATCCATGACTTTGCACATATCCAACATCGGATCGAAGCTCTTTTTCTTTCCACTTTCTAGATGAGACTAGGGTAATGCTTGTGAACCATGGTTAATACTAGCAGCATATTGTGGTGGAAAGTGTTTTGTAAAAACCCACAAGGATTTCTCTTTCCTCGACTTTACAACAACAGATTTTGGAACTGTGCTAGCGTGACTTGCGTAGGCAAGCTTTGTTTTAATAAAGAAGTACAAGATTTCAAGGATTTTTATGTGTACCTCGTTCTTCATTGTCGTGGACTCCTTCGCTGACGCCCAAGCTTTGTTTATCAATAGAATCAATGATGAATCGAGCTCCTTCGCCTTAGCCAAGCTTTTTATCTTTTCACATGCTGTGTCTAGTGAAGGAGAGTTCAGGATATCATCGAACTTGGATTGAGCAACGTCTAACATCTCTACATTTTCCACTGCGTTATCGTATGCGGAGACTGCAGACAAGCATTTAGCTCCGAGCCTGGCCATTGCTGCTCACACATGGAAGGGTCTGATAAGCCATATCTGGAGAGGAAGGCTATACACGGAATTGTGCACATGTTCGATTCTTTAGTAGACATTTGAAGCATGCAAGATTTTGTACATGTCCCAACACATCATGGATGTAATAGCGTCCCATGTGCAAGTCAGTAATAGTGGGGCTCATGGTTCTCTGAGCGTTGATCTGGTGGGCTCCACTGTGGATAGGGGATGCCCAAAAATCTCCATGATAGGAAGATCCTAATCCTTACATATCGATGGCCTGCGAATACACAATAAAGATATAAATACAGCAACAGCAAAAGGGGACAAAGATTGGATGGGTAGGATCTTCCAATGAAGGATTTTCTTTTGGATCACCGAACCATGGACCCACTTTTACAACTGAGTGCATCAGGCACTCATATCCTAATGCAACAGGATCAGAAAAACTCTTCATCCGCCATATCCCTTCCATAGTTATCTTGACGGAAATCCAACTTTCAGAAGGTAATCAATCACCAATATGTGCCGTGTAAGGCATGAGCATAAAACTAAACAAGGCAGCATCAGAAAAATAAGGTATTCACGTGAATTGCTAGAAGTGCATGCCAGGGTGCACATAAAGTGAATAAAAGCAGATGCAGGTATTTTTTAGCACATGAGAATATGCATGAGTGCTCAGAAGCGTCATGCACATAGAGGCAACCCATAAGTAGGAGTGTTGGAGTGGCACTGGGTCAGTTTTGGGTTGGATCGGGGTCAGACTGACACCTGTGACCCATTATGCCATGGCCTAACCTGACCTGCTTAAAATTCATCAAGCTGAAGCCCAGCCGGACCGACCCCTATAATTGTAATAGGGTCATGCCCAACCAATTGACCCAACGCAGCACAACGACACTCGGGTTTAAGAACTAAACATGGGGCTAAAGGCATGCCAGCCCTGCCCAACTAGCGGATACATGCAAACGTACATAAATCATGTGTATGTATCTGTACTTATTGTCTATTAATTTGTTTCTGGTTTGAGGCCTGGTTGGGTCGGGTCATCTTGCCCAGCCCATTGATGAACTATATGGATGGGTTAGGTTGGATAGAGTTCAACCTGAGCATGACCCCTTAAACAATCCACATTTTCTAACCCAAGCCCGACCCACTACCCATTTAGCTTGGCCCAAACCCACATCAGAAGTGGGTAAGGCCAGTTGACCCGCGAGCCAACTTGACCCACTCCTATCTATAAGCATGACATGAGAATGTGATTCCAGTGAAGCGGATGTTTACTGTCACTCGCTATGGGCGCATTTGGATGCAACTATTGAATTGATTTGCACTTTTTAGTCTAATTAAGTGGAAATGACCAGATTGTGATATCATCCTCGCATTCATATTGATGATCTGAGGTCCAAACTGCAATTACTTTACTATCAAGTTGGACAAGAGAGAAATGCAACTGCAATTTAAGGGCCACTTCCTCACTATGAATACTAGGAAAGATCACTATCTTTATCATTTCCTCTCAATTAAACTGACCATTCGTGATTCAATTCACTTGTGCATTCAAACGCAGCCCATAAGTCAATAGCTGTTCTAAACACCCACGTTAGTTGCAGGTAACACTTAATGGGTTACCATCGCGATCCTCCAGGCTGTCATAGGTCTCTGAAAGTACGTTAAGGTGACGGAAAAATTCCCCCGTGAAGTCATCACGACGCCTTGCTACAACTGCATTGATGTCGGTTGGGTTCTCCTGAATCTCTTTGAGAAGATCCGTGTGCCTTTCGATTTCATCATCAATCTGCAAATTTCCTTCTTAGGCAAACAGAGCTAAAAAACTAAAGACCTTTTTGGGTGTCACTTAAAAAAATGAGTTCATCCCATTTTAGTTAATTGTAGTTACGTATTGAAATCATGATTGGATCTCTAATACATAATCACAATTAATTAAATTGAGATGAACCCATTTTCCAGTGGCAGCCAAACAGTCCTCAAGTCTCAAAACAACTAAGAGAGACATAACCCAGATAGAGGGAAAAAACCATTCAAAGTATATAACCTTCATTTACCAATAAATTCAAGGATCAGAACTGATATCTCGTCAAGTTAAAGGAACTGCAAATTTAGGAAAAAAAGACACTAGCATTCCTTAAGAGTAATGACACTAGCATTCTTAGGCATGTTTGGGTGTCTGCCAATACAAATTGGAACAGATTCTGTGCTTTCTTAAAGAATTCGAAAAAACCAACAAAGCACATTTCTTCCTAAGTAACAAGCATATTTAGAGCTGTACACGAGCCGAACTGAGTCGAGCTTGGCTCGGTTCGGTGAGCAGTCTATCCCAGCTCGAGTTTGGCTCGGCTCGGTTCGGTCAGCAGCTTGGGTCAGCTGGAGCCGAGTTCGAGCTCAAGCTTTCAAGCCAAGTTTGAGTTCAAGCTTTTGCGTCAAGCATTTTCTTTTTAGTTTTTATATGGGCGGGCCATTTTTTTATATTACACACACACACACACACACACACAATATTATATAAAGTAGTTATAACTCAACCTGAGTGAAGTTCAGGCCAAGCTTCAAGCCGAGTCGAGCTTATCTGAGACGAGTCGAGTGAGTTAATTGAGCTAGCTCGGTTCATGTCCAGCTCTAAGCATAGTAGCTTCAAGAGTCATGATTCGAGCAAGCAGAATCCTTTTCTTTTTCATGAGAAATCAGGCAGAAAGAATCTTTTTTTTTTTTTTTTTTGAACGAAGGCAGAAAGAATCTTTCTACTCAGAATTTCAAGTCTGCCCAAACATACTGTTAGATTCTCATGATGTTGAGGACAGAACACTACAAAATCATGATTGAGAAACAAGCTGATACCTTCTTAACTTTTCTCGCGAATCTGATGAACTCCTGCTTTCGAATTGAATCATTCTCAGCATCTGCACGTGTTTGACATCGATTGTAGAAATTCTCTTTGTACTTGTTCCATTCATTCCTGAACACGAGAAGCTTCCTCCAATCCTTTGTTCGGGGTTTCTCATTCATGAAAACATCAATCATCTTATCGCAGAATTTGGTCATGGTGTACCCTTCTGCTATTTCAACCTCAGCTTGTTCTTCCACTTGGGTGGTGCTGATGTTACTTGCTCGTGGATCTGAACTCAAAACTATTTCCAGATTTCCGTGAATCAGACATGGAAATAATCAGAAACCAGTTGTCCCGAGAAACATAAATGAATAAATAAAACAACCTTATGAGGATCTGACCTTTTGAATTGCACTCAAGACACTACCATTGAGTCCATGCAAGTGTGCCCATGGTTCTATGGTCTAGAGTGTTGCACCATGGACAGACCATGCATCTAATATCCCTAAGAATGGAAGATCCTTGACATACAATCTCTGAACTCTTCTCTTGCTATTTGCAAGCCACAGATTGTAAGGGTTTAGGAAGGTCCCATGGGGAAGATTTTTGGGGTTGTGACCCATTCACAGCGTGGCCCATCAGATGAACGATCTTTCTTGCCCAGACTCAATGGCAAAGGTGAATAGACATGCCCTCAGCACATGGATCATATAATTCCTCTTTCCACCGATACTCGTTAACTAACAATAGTGAAAAAAAATTATCGATACCAATCATCAGCAAACTCTATACAGATTTCCTCTTCAACCACGGCACATGCCAACATGTCGCATGCGTAGTACATCTGAACCATGCAAAGGATGGACCCCATCATGAAGATCACCTCGCCTGAAAATAAGCCGATCCACTCATCAGGTGGGCAACACCTACACACAGGGTGAGATCATCGGTTGTCCATTGATTAAATGGCCTGCCCACCTAAGTCGATCAGCCGAATTTTCACTGGGTGATCTTCATGATGGAGCCCAGCTTTTGCACTGCTCGGATGTTCAACACAAAATACATTTTTTTTTTTTTTTGGGAAAAAGGTAGTAGCAGCACTGCAACATGATAAGCTTAGCATGCTCTTACTCCACGGTTACCCATGAAAAACTAAAAAAAAAAAAGGGTAATAAGGACTGAAATGATACTTAGGTTGTGCATGGTGCTTGATATGTAGGCAATCAGAAATTGTACATGTGGAATATATTAACTTTAATAAACCAATTGTTTCGTATTCAGTTGTTAGAATATCTACTTAGTTTGCTCACAACAGATGCGATATTAAGTCTCATGCAATTCATAGCATAAGCCAAGCCACCAATGACACTAGCATATTCTAATTGAGATACACTTTCACTAGGGTCATAAGGTGTACATGACTACATGTAGGTTTATATTCAAAGTAATTATATTTTCTCATAAATCTGCAGGAGGTCAAATTCAGGTTGCAGTTCGACGTTAGTGAAGTTATTTTATTGTGATTTGACATTACAAGAATAGAATCATGCTCTTTTCTATCTAATAGGATTGAGTTAATGTTATACCAGTTTCACTAGAGTGATTTTAATTCCTAAAATGACATCAGCTTCTCCAAGGTCTTTTATGTTGTAGTGAGAACACATAAATAAAGCAAGACACCTGAGTTTTCATATACCCTAGAGTTAATGGCATCTTTCACATTGATTGAAGCTAAACTCATTAGATATCATAACTTGGATAAAATTTTTGTGGCACTGCCTAGGAGTTTGTTTAAGTCCATATAAGGACTTTAAAAGCCTACGCACCTTGTGTTCTTGACCTAACACTACAAATCCTTCAAATTGAACCATGTATATTTCTTCCTCTACTTCACCATTTAAAAATGTAATTTTAATGTTCATTTGGTGAACTAGAAGGTTATATATGGAAGCAAAGACAACTAAGATGCGAATCGATCATCTTTGACACAAGGAATAGAGATCAAAGTAATTGATGCATTCTTTCTATTTGAACCCTTGACTACCTAGCCTAGCATTTTTCAATCGAGCCATCAACCCTTCGTTGCTTCTTGAATATCCATTTACAACCTATAGTCTTTGCCTCAGGAGGTAGGTCAACTAATTTCCATGTATTATTAAATCTAATAGATTCTATTTCATCACTACTACTTTCTAGAAGATAGCATCATGAGAAGACATTGCCTAGTTGAATGTCACAAGGTCACTTTTTAGTTGAGCTAGAAAACATGAAAATCAGGATCATAGTCCTTGACAATCATAGGCCGTTTACTTGTCTTAAGTTCATAAATATTTATCGGTTTAGGATGATCGATAATATACACCACTTTAAGTGTGGTTAGATAAAAGCACAATTTTGGTTTCCATCTTTTGAAGTGTCGTCTATTGAAAATCTCAGAGTGAACAGATTATCATTTGGATTATTTTACGAAGCCATATAACGAAGCCATATAACGACATATCTCAAAATTTTTATTGAAACTAATACTATGTGAAAAACACAAATAAAATAAATCAGTGATTAAATGGAACGCTACACATGATTTGAAGATCAACGAAGGCAACAATACAGATGATGTTAATTCAAAATTAAATTTTTTTTTTCCGAGTTGAGGAATAGACTAGGTCACTCACTTTGAAATATTTCATGCCCCTTGGTGATATCGATCAATATAGTAGGCTCCCAATGCACTATCCCCAATTTACAATTGCCTAGCGTATGGAGTTTTACGACATGCATAGACTGTTAAAAAAAAAAAAAAACCAACACCAAAACCATTGGAAAAATATCTTTCTTTGTATGGGCACACACACACACACACACGAGAGAGAGAGAGAGAGAGAGAGAGAGAGAGAGAGAGAGAGAGAGAGAGAGAGTAATGCTCTCCTAGGAACTGGTTCTCATGAAAACTTGTGAGCACTTTTTGAAAACACTTCTCACATGCTATGTCAAAGTAATTTGAACGGTCCACAAGATGAGTCACCTCATGAAACCTTCATAGCCAAAAAGTTAGCCTAATCCAAAAATTTGATGGGCCATAGCAAAATGAGAGGCAAATCAAGGGAGGAAATTACCTCTCGCTTTGCTATGGCCCACTAGTTTTTTAGATCAAGCTAAGTTTTGGGCTCTATGGTTTTTATGAGGTGATTCATCTAATGGACCGTTCCGATTTTGTGTACACATCATGTGACAAAAAGTGCTCACGAGTTGAATATGAACATTTCAATGCTATATATAGGTTCTTAAGATATTTAGTCTTCATCACTAGATGGTCCCTTGCTATAATTGAAGATTACAGTAATGCCAAATGGAACATAGGGTCAAATGACTCTAAATCTACGAGTAGTTAAATTTTCACCATGGCAGGCAAAGTTGTTTCATGAAAATGAAAGAAACAAACTTTTATATCTCATTCCACTATGGAATTAGAATTGATTGCTTAGGAAGCAGCTGGTGAGGAGGCATAATGGATAAAAACATTCTCAATAGATATACCTTTTTGGGTGAAATCAGTACCACCCATATCCATTCATTACAATAGTTTGATTGCCATAGGAAAAGCAAATATAAAGTATTATAATGGCAAATCTAGACAAATCCTCCTGAAACATAGTTGTGTGAGACAACTATTGAAAAGTGGTGCAATAACTCTACACTTTATAAGATCCATTGAGAATATAACGGATCTATTACCTAAAGGCCTAACTATGAAAAAAAAAAGTTTGAAAAACATCAAGGGAGATGGGAGTTAAGCCCATAGAAATATTGAATTGCAAGAAATAGTAATATAAGGATTGAAGATCCCAAGAATTAAGATTAATGGAAAAAATAAATTACCTTGTGATTCTTGGTTAAAATGCATTACATGAATTTAAGAAAAAAATTGATCTCTCCAAGTCCCTCTTTATGGTATAAGTAATGCAATTCATTGTAACAGACTAAGGTTAGGTATATCCCTCAATGTCTTTATAGCCTTTAAGGTGGAGTGACATTTGTTAAGAGACACCCTTGATAAAGTCATATGTTTTTTTTTTGAGGGGGGGGGGGGGGGAGAAGGCTTTCTCAACATGTTTCACCAAGTGAGGTTCAAGATAATTCCTCATCGTAATTTATGCATAGTAGCTCTTCATTTATGCCCATTTTTTTTACATTATTTTGAAATAAGATTGTTAAAGTATTTAAAAAAATACAAGTTTTTATGTTATTTTAAAGTCTTTTCAAGAGTCACTTTTCACATTTCAAGTGTAAAAGTTTGTCCCTCATTGGAAACAAATAAGTGAAGTGTTTATAAAGCATTCCACTCTTAGTGGTTATGAAAAATGCTCGCATTATCCTCTAGTCTGTGCATATACATGAGGCAAGCTCGAGGGGCAAACCAGCCAGAAAACCAGTTAATCGGGCGCATTTGCATGATAGCATGCGCAAGCAGGTCCCTTTCCGTTGTGCAAGACGTGCCTCTTTATTCGGGCACATCTCAACAAATGTGACCATTTAATAATGGGCATGTTCATTAGAGTTTTTATATAAAAAAAGGATTTTCCCCTTAGTATTTCTTACGCGGCCAAATCCTCTTCTTCTCTAAATCATCTGTGTGTATCCCCTCTCTCTCTCTCTCTCTCTCTCTCTCTGTATTTATGGCGTATGAAGGAAGGTGTTTTTATAGTGGTTTTGGTATTAAGTTTTCGCATGCACGCTGTAAAACTCTTTACACTGGGTAATTGTATATTGGGCATAGCACATTGAGAGCCTACTACATCGGGAGGGGCACGAGCTATCTTAAAGAGAGCGACTTAGTCCGCACCTCGACCTAGCAAAAAATCGGAATCATCATCATATGTATGGCTGCCTTTGCCGATTTTCAAATAAGGTGTGGTGTTCCATTTAATCACTGATTTATTTTATTCAGTTTAAACAACAACGGAGACTAGATTATGCAGTCCACTTTCGCGAAGTCACAATCCTAATATCAGATTGGTTGAACACTCCGAACCTCTGATTTGTGGACACTTGTTTACAGACATAGGACTGTTGGGTATTTTTCATTCTTAACTATCCAATAAATGTCCACAAATCCATACTCAGATAATAGAATAAGCTTAACTCTTTGTTTTTGATACATCTCAATGAGTACCATAATTTGGACCATTTAATTTGACTACTTGTAAGCCACATGTGCAATTTCCAAGTGCCTGTGTATCATCCATCAGACCTTGCCAGTGTATCAAAGTTTTTCTCATAGGAAATATGCTGAACTCAGCGCCCATCAACTAAAAACATGAAAATTGCAGAAACCAATCATTAAAAAATCTTAAAAGAAAAGACAATCGAAGAATGCAGTTTTCTCAAATACCCATAAATTAGAAAATGAAAATATGTTGAAATCAAACTCAAAAGAAGAAGAAGAAAAGAAAAGAAAGCCAGGACAAACAAAAAAACAGTTAGCTTTCTCAAATACCCACTATCCAGAAACTCATAAAACAAGCGGAATTGATATTTACACCCTATCTTATTTATGCAAACACCATTTTTCTACTTTTGGTATTAGAATGTGCACCTTTGGTACTACTCCAATGCCAAAAACTAGAAAAAGAGTAGGTGTATGAGGGATGTAAATATCATTTCCCAAAACCAACAGAAGGTTTGGTTTGAATGCAGAAACAGCAGAAGGACTTTCTTACATTGGGAAGATAAGTCAGAGAGTGGCCTTGTTGGTTTGATTCTGTGGGTTTTTCTCATGTGGGTGTGTTTGGTGGTGAGATGGGGAAAAGAAGCAGATGATGATGGTGAAGAGGTGGGCCTTTTCAGATGATGATGATGAGTGGCGGAGATTTCTCTATGGAATGAGATGGGTACTTCAAAACTCAAGGAATGGGCCATGGCTTGTTTGGTATCTCTGTTTCAGAGAGATGGGAAGAGAAGTGAATTAGATGAGGCGAAACAGATAGGCTTACTAATTCCACACGCGCGTAGATACGTACAAATACACACGCGGGAAAACGTGCATATATTACACACACGTATAATATCTGATCCTTTCATAATGTTGATAATCATACTTAAATATTTATTTTAGAAAATAAAATAATTTTATTCTTCATGTGGGACACAAAATGAGGTTACAATTTTTGTAGCCTATAATTGTTTTGATGTATTGTGGCCCAGGTAAAATGGCCTGATTTTTTACGCTGGAAGATTTAGATAGTGTTGAACACCTGATGGAAAGATCAGATCTCATATAAGTTTTTCATTGTGACGAATTCGCCCGTGCGTGATTTCATATGTCTTCCTCACGCGTATGTAATTAGAAAACGACAAGTTCCCAATTCTGATAAGTGGGGCCTATGGTTCAGTAATCCAGACCATTGATCTGTTGATTACCACCGTGATGGAATATGTATGAAAAAATCTCCTAGAATGAAAGGTTTTCAGACAACGATCTTAAGAGTTTTTTTTAGTTAAATTTGGACCGTTGATATATTTTTCTTCTTAACTTTCTGCATGGAGGTCAAAAATCAAAAGGCTAAGATTGTTGTATCGAGAATAATTTTGAGACACGGTCCGTACACGGTGGGACATGATATAGATTGGTCCGGATTGATGAGGCATGGGGCCACTTTGTAGAATTGAAAGTTTGTGTATACCGCACACACGAGCCATGTACAGAAAAAGAGGTGGATCCAAGCTTTTCACGGGATATTAATTTTAATTAAAATAGTCCTTACGATGTAATAAAGATGTTGTCTTCAGCATCAAAGCTATTATTTTAGCAATTTGGGTACAATTTTGCTTTTTTCAAAACCCGAATGTCTCCATGGAGTTGACCCCCGGTGCACTGGTAGCATTTCACGGATGTCAAAAGAGCTGTGGGAATTGGGTGTGGGCCACTAAATTAATGATTGGTCCTCCTTCTACCTTATATAATCCTACTAAATGATTGATTGAGGCCTAAGGCCTTTCTTCCACCTAAATAATTCTATTAAATTAACGATTGAGGTCATCCTTAGGCTGATATAATCCGTTCACTTTCATTAAAGAGTCGAAAAACTCACGATAGAGTTATTTAAATAAATTGAAGTTGTTTGAACTCACAATTGCATTAACGTTATGCGTTAATTTTGAACTGTTTTATCTAGTGTAATCCATCTATGATGAGTTTTTCCCTCAAACTTCGACAGATGACATGAAATTAAAATTTATTTTTATGTGAACGACTTAAATTTGCTCTAAGATAATCTAGTTAGATCTACTTAAGACGTGTTATGGGTTCAATAGATGGGTCTCTTGCGCGGGAAAGGTCATTTAACAATTTTTATCTTTTATTTTTATTTTTCTTTTTATTTATTATTATTATTATTTTTCATGAGAGGGGACCATTTGGCCATTAGAATCATTACCACCTTTGTGGAACTCACTCTGACGAGATTCCAATGTACATTCGACATCATTTCCTCTATTCTAGTAAACTTTTAAGTGTTTTTTCAAATTTCCGATCAGGCTCTTCGACGTTGAAGGTATAACGGCCACATGTAGGTTTATGTTAGGATAATAGTGAGTTTCGTGTGTTGTTTTTATTTTTGTTGGTGGGTATTAATAGTGGGAGTTTGTGAAATGGAGGGTATGGTGGTTTATAATTGTTTTTGTAAAAAAAATAAATTATATGTATGAATGACAAGAGTTTGTAAATTGGATGAATTTTATAATGAAATAATGTTGCAATGAATGAATTTTGAAATGAAAAAAAAATGTTATAATGGATGAATATGATGAATGTTAAAATGAATAAATATTATAATGGAAGAATGTTGTACTAGAAAAATGTTGAGATTGATGAACAATCATAATCATCATAACCCCTTATGAGTCATAAATCTTATAAAAACGATCATATAACTCCCTTGTTATATATCTGATATGGATGATCTCGTACTTGTTAGAAAGATAATTTGATAAACTTTCAAATAACTTTGAAAATACTTCATTTGAATACTATTTGATTTCCCACAAAAGTGGGCTTAAAGTTACTATAGGTTACCGATAATCATTGTGGATCGCCATTACTTACTATGAATCACCCATCCCACGAAAATGGTCATAACTCGCTCATTACATATCCGATTTGGATGATCTTATACTTATCAAAAATATAATTTAATGAACATTTAAATGAATTTGAAATTACCTCATTTCAACACCACTTGATTGTTCAGAAGTGGGCCTAAAGTTCATTATGGCATTTTATCACCGAATGAGATATCCGATAACTAAACTTTAGGCCTACATTTGGGCAATCAAATGGTGTCCTAAAAAGGTCATTTTAACTCCATTTTAAATTTCATCAAATTACCTTTCCAACAAGTACACGATTATCCAAACCGGACATGTAATGAATGAGTTATGACCATTTTCATGGGACCAATGATTCACAATGGGTATTGGTAACCTATAGTAACTTTGAGATTACTTTTGGGTAATTAATTGGGGTTCAAATGAGGTGATTCCAAATTCATTTGAAATTTTATCAAATTATCTTTTCAAAAAGTATAAGATAACCTAAATTAAACATGTAACAAGGGAATTATGACTATTTTCATGGGACTGACAATTCATTGTGAGTACCGGTGATCCATAGTGAGTATCGATGACCCATAGTAATTTTGGGCCCAGAGTTCATCAAGGACTGTAGATCACCGGTACGCACTATGGATCGTCGATCTTACAAAAATGGTTATAAGTCTTTCGTTATATATTTAATTTGGGTGATCTTGTACTTGTTTAAAAGATAATTTGATGAACTTTAAAATGCCTTTAGAGTCACCTTACTTTGAAACTATTTGATTACCCAAAAGTGGGCCCAAAGTTCATCAAGGACTGTGAATTGCCAATACGCACTATGGATTGTCGATCTGATGAAAATGAAAATGGTCATAACTCCCTCATTATATGTCTAATTTGGGTCATCTTGTGCTCATTGGAAAGATAACTTAATGAAATTTTAAATGTCGTTAGAATCATCTCATTTGGACATCATTTTCCATTACAATATATATCCATTCTAACATTCATTACATTCATCCATTACAACAATTCTTCAATTACAAAATATATCCATTACAACATTTTTCAATTGTAAAAAATCATCAATTACAATATTATTCTATATCCTCATTCCCTTCAGAAACTCTCACCATTCATACCCAACCAAATAAAAAAAAACAACTACAAAGGCAAGCACCATACCCTTCCCGTCACAAACTCCACCGTTGATACTCACTAACAAAAAAAAGCACAATACACGAAAGAATCCACATTTGGTTGTTATAGCTTCTACGTCAGATATTGTGGCTAGAGAAAAAAAAACTCTTTTTTACGTTCGAAAATTTGCTAGAGGTTGGCCAAATTTTTTTTTTTATATATATATATATATCATCACTAGGGAGTGTAGTGTCCGTCCATAAAACTATAAACCGTTGAAGAGGATTCAGCTCATCGTGTGATCCCCTCTTGTGAAAAAAAATGAAGAAGAAAGAATAAGACGCCTAAAGACCTTCCCACGCAAGGGCCTCACCTTTTAAACCCATATGAGACCCTATGTGGGGCCCAATAGATTGTCTTGGAGCAAATCCAATCCATTTATATAAAAAAATAGATTTTAATTTCATGCCATCGACCCAAGTTTGAGGGCAAAACTCTTCACCAATGAACTAAACAAGAGGAAAGAGTTCATAATTAACGCACAACGTTAATGAAGTTGTATGTCACAAAGAACTCTATTTTTATTTTTTTAAATCGCCGTACTTTGGGTTCCTGGTTGTTCGATGAAAGTAAATGGATTAAATTGGCCAATGGGTGGTCTCAATCATTGATTTAGTTTCAAAAGCCCATCTTGGCTTCCGCGAAAGCTATTACCGTATGAGAGGGTGACTAACATAGGGGCATTTTTATCATGGAAAAAGCCAAAGAGTATTCAGAGGGCTAAAATAATAATGACTTAGATGCTGAGGTCATCACTTTTATGATATCATAATTGAAGGCTATTTTAATTAATATCCCACTTTGTATAAGCTTAGGCTACATTGCGATGTTTGAGGGCCGCCGTGATTGCGCAATCTATAAGGGTGCGGATTGGGTAATACCTAGTATTAGATTGGGTACTATTTGAAATCGGATTGCGTATTGAGTTACTCAGTGCATTGAGTAAACTCTGTTGGGCCCACTGTGAAAGTATGTAGTTTATCCACTCCATCCATCCATTTTTCCACCTCATTTTATGGGTTGAATCCAAAATTAAAGTATATCAAGGGCTCAAGTGGACCATACCAGAGGAAGGAAATAATGGGAATAATGATTTCCATAGTTGAAACCTTTTTAGGGCCCACAATGATGTTTATTTGTCATCCAACCTGTTCATAAGCTCACACAACATGGATGAAGGTACAACACAAATACTAGATCCATCCAAAACTTGTGCCCCCAAGAAATTTTCAACAGTAGACATTTAATTCTTACTGTTCCTTATTATGTGGTCCACTTAAGCTTTGGATATACTTTATTTTTGGGTTGTTCCTAAAATTACATGTAAAATGGATACCCGGAGTGGATAAAATACATAAATCACATTGGACGCCACTATGTTCACTCCGTATGCTTATGGTATTGAGTAACACTAGCACGCAATCTGCTCAAGTACAACCATCCATGACTTAGTTAGAGACAGATGGTGGTGTCTGGGGCTCTGTGGGGTCTACTAAGATGCATATGTTTTATCCATGTTGTCTCTCTATCTTGACCGGTCATCATTTTAGGTCATGAATTCAAAAACAAGACTAGTGAAAGGCTCAAGTGAACCACACCACAGGAAGGAGTGTGTATCATTGAAAACTTAGTAAGGCTGATCGCGATGTTCGTAGAGTCACTTGGACATGTACAAAGGGAAAATATAAATATCAGCTTTACTGTGGTCCACTTCAGCCTTCAATTGCCTGATTTTTAGGCTCATACCTTAAAATGATCTTTCCATATGGACAGACAGTACGGACAAAACATATACATCAAGGTGGCCCAACGGAGCCCCTTACAGGATTTTCCATCTCTAGCTAGGTCTCGGCGGGGTAGTGCCCAATCTGCACCCATCTCAACTGTTCCCCGTGGTGTGGCAAATTCGAATTTTAAATCTACCCTAACTTTTGGGCACCAAGAATAACCTGAGGGGGAACACATGATGGACTGATCGGATGTCACCCAAACATTAGAGTGGGCCCCACACAGCGTTGTAGGTTCTCCTTCTCCAATGCCAACACGGCCATGTGTAGTTTAATCTGGACCATCTCTAGGTGGACCGAGGGGAGTGCAAAAAAGGATGTAAAGGAGGGGGGGAAAAATAATCAAACCATCCTTTATAAGGGTGGCAAATGGGGGTTGGGCAGAAGCAGGTAAACATCCAACCAATTAGTTAAGGACCATCAACACCCAGATCCATAGCTCAACTGGCAGATTGACTGGAGATACCTCGTTTCAACACTTGAGGTCTTGGTATCGATCCTAGCGGGGGTGGCTAACATGGAGTGTGTGTACTAACAAGCTAACTCCAGAAAATTAAAAAAGAAGGTAAGGACCACCACAGTCCAGCCGAATTCCCAAATAGAGACATGGCATAATTTAGGGGTATGTGTAATAAAAATGTTGTCAGGTTTCTTAATGGTGGTGAAATTCCCCTAGGCGTGAGTGTGTGGTGTATGCGTATGTAAAAAATAAAAATAAAAATAAATTATATCAATAGAATTATCCTATTGGTCCAAACATTGGCCATGTAAATCTACAATTACAAACCATTGGCAAGTCATTTGTTTGTGTTCATATGCTTATGGCCCACAGGAGACTCAAATTTTATTATGTTTTGTCGAAGTATATATTTTAATGAGCTTATTATAATCATTTTATCAAATATCACATTTGTACACTAATTTAAAATATTAAAGTTAATTTAGTAATTAAATTAAATTTTTTTGTAATATATTATAAAATTCTAATGCATTTTTTATTTTTGAATTAATATAGTACATTCCCATTACAAGTGGCCAAACACAATTGAAAATTTAGAATTATCTTGATTTATGATTTGAATTCTAATGCATTCCAGTACAAGCTCTCAAACAGGACCTAAACAATTGGTTTTGGTGCACTGTATTGTCCCCCACCGAAATGTTGTGTTTGTGCCCATATCAGGTCAATACGGCTGTATCGTTCATGGGCAAAACCAGCTCGCTATGGAGCACTATGTACCGTTTCGGGTCTGAGCCACCTGTGTTAAACATGGTTAAAAGCATGGCGGCTTGGACCACCTGGATTGACCTCGATCAAGATCGGATTCATCCCACATGAAGCTGATTCGTCTAGGTTATTCATGGTGCCAAACCAGGTCAGGTCCAACTGAGATCGAGCCGACTCAGATGAGTTGCATGGGACTCACCAAGTCCCAAAACCATAGTGTTAAACAAGTCAGACGCAAGCTGAAGTCCATCCCAATTAATTTATGAGCCTAAAGGGCAGGTTCCTTGGCTCGGCCATACTTAAGCCCAATACCTGCCAGAGTGGGTCAATGTGAACCACGCTGCTTTTTATTCAAACCATTCATTTGGGGGTCACCCGTCGGCCGGCTGTGATTGTGGGTCAGTGTCAATTTTCAGCTGTGGTCCATCCATGATGGATGCCACAAGATGGACGGCTCAGATCACAAGAGGCCACTTACAAATAGAGTGAAATGCATGCAGGGCCAGGTCAGCCCATGAACCACCTGACCCACTTCCTAGATGTACTGAGAATAAAATGGCCTCAAAAGATACCTCCTTTGGATCCATGTCTGTATTTTTACATAACGCCTGCCCTTCGTTCTAAAGACCGATGGATGGACTGTCCAAATCCACCATTGGCTGTCCCACATGGCATCTGAAAGCATTGGAGACATTGCTAATGTCCCTATAAAGGATACGACCTTGGCATTATTATAACGTCTATCTCAAAATAGCCTGCCTGAAGAATGCAAAACAAAACAAAATCCCTAAAAAATATGCCTTTGAATGCCGGCCTGAATGCACGAATGCATGCATTGGCTTATTATAATGATCATCTCCAGCAATGCACGTTGACTTATACCTTGAAATATTAAGCAACAAATCTTCAAGTGGACCACATTATAGAAAACAATGGAGGATTGAATGCCTACCATTGAAAACTTCTTGGGGCCCACAAAAGTTTTAGATGAAGCTGATGTTTGTATTTTCACTTCATTCATGTCTTTGTAACCATATGAATAGATTGGGTGAAAAATAAACATTATGGTGGCCCAAGAAGGTTTCAATGGTGGGCATCATTATTCCATTGCCTTTTATGGTGTGGTCCACATGAGCCTTGGACCTGTCTCATTTTTGGGCTAATGCACTGGAATGATTGGCAAAATCGATGGACAGTGTGGATATAACACACATCATGGTGGGGCTGTGTTGTCTTCTACACTAGGGGTCTATTTGTTTCCATGTGATTATTTGTAAATTAATTTAAATAAATAATAATTATTTACTTTTGTATTTATTACACCAAGATTCGAGAGGCAGGGCAATTTAAACTCTCACTTTATTTGCATCACTTACTTACATGCTTATATGGCAAAACTCTGTGGGCTCCTCCATGATGTATGTGTTTTATCTAGGCTGTTAATTTATTTTGTGAGATCTTCTTAGGATATGAGCCCAAAAATTGGGTAGATCCAAAGCTCAAGTGGACCACACCAAAGGAAGTAGTGGGAATAATGATACTCACCATTGAACCCACTATTTTCTGTGGTGTGGTCCACTTGAGCTTTGAATCTACCTCATTTTTAGGCTCATGCCCTAAAATGGTACGAGAAAATGAATGAACGATGTAGATATAGTACACGTCTTAGTGCGGCCTGTTGAGTTTTTGCTTCTATAATATTGGCTTGTATTTGAAATTCAAGATGAAATTCCTTACATATTTCAAACAATTGTCACAATTTATTATTATGTTGTTACCATTACTTATATTTACACCAAATCAAACAGGCCCTTGGCAATCCCAGTTCTTCCAAAGGGTTGCATAATGTCATGATTGCATTAATGCAATACATTACTTCCAAATTCGACTTTCCAAACACGCCCTCTATCTATCAAATAAAATAATGTTACATCATGCCCCGAAGACAACTAATTCATGTGTAGAAGACCATCTGAGTTTTGGAATGGCCTGAATTTTTGCCTGTCCCTTCATCTTAGTGGGGCATGCCATATGCATGGAGTGAACTATTGAAATATATGCTCTTTTATATGTATATATTTCTTTCATTAATACTTTATTTATTATTTTATTGTTAATCGTTTATATGAAATGGATATGATTGAGACAAAATTAGTTGAGAAACTTTATCAAGGTTTTTGTATCCTTGGGAAATAAAGTAAGACAAGTTTAATGTGAAATACATTGAAGCCCAAATCGTTTTGTTCTTCGTAAACTTAGAATATTATCATAGCTAACAAATAAGTTGAGATAACTTAATCCATAGGTGATTATTTATAGTGTAAATATTGTGTTATGTTGAGTCTCTATCACAAGATATCATCTCACACGTGTAGGTGCGTACATGTGTACATAATAGTTAGATTTAGAAAATCAAGTTAGATTTTACTCTCTCTCATTACCTTGTATTTCCGATACTTGTTAGGCTTATTCTTAGACTTGAGAAGACCTTGGACCTTTTTAGTGGATGATAGTGAGTTGAGTAGTCGATTGCGTTTTTACATGCACTAGGATTTTCAACAAAGGATATATGGCCCTTAAGGGTTTGCTTTATATCACAAATCCAAATGATTAATAAATATAGCCGGAAAAACTTATTTTTATAAATTTATTTTTTATTAAACAATTGATTTTAGAATTATCATATACATTGTTATGTAAAATTAATAGTTTATATTTCTTTTTGGATGATTAATAATGATCGTTATATATGGTAGGCCTTACGACAATGGGCCTTAAAGCAGTACGTAGAAGCATATGAATGATACCTCGTGACAAGGTGATTACATGGGTCTATGTGGTGTATATGAGGAAATCTCCAAATTTCAATGTTGTTAGACAAGGTATATATCGACACCCCACCCGAAATAAGATTAAAATTATTTTCGACCTCAGCAAGGCTTCAATTTTTTTTTTATAAAAAAAACTACATGGAACTTGACATACATTAAGAGACTATGCAAGTTAGGTAGGATGCATCTCAGGAATGTCTTAGAAATGCTGACAGATCATATCAACAAATCAAGTGGATGACCAATCCAATTTCGGCCATATTATCAAGGTCCTTTAGAAGCTTAAACATGAATAACATGGATACAACCACCTCTGGTCAGCCCCAAAAACCTAGATGATCTGGCTAGAAGGAGCCACGACACGAACCCAAAGATTATTAAGAGGTCAGATTAGCTAGCTTGTAGCTTGTTTAAATAAGATGAAAGTTGATCTCCTAAGTCGGGTCAAAAGTCAACTACCGAAGGTTTTTAACACATCTCAGAGGAAACTATCGGACTCGAGCACCTAACACCCAAGCCTGATTACAGATGGATCCCCATAAACCTTGGAACCACCGAATACAATTACTACAATGCAAAAAATGGCAAAATCCCATAACAGGTTCCTAAGGCACCGATTATTAAAACCAACACCTGACCGATGTAATAATAGCCACCTTAAGAGAGCCTACCAAAGCTGTAAAAAATGAAGGTATGGGTCTTCAGCCGATGCCTGAGGCATCGATTGAATGCCAATTTAAACCCATCACAATAGACCATCTGAGGAGCAAAGGCAGCATAGTTGTGCTGGTTCAGAGAAGTCCAAGGTTGTCTGGAGTTGGTGCATAGTTGTCGAAAGGCTATTATACATGATACTTTTCGCTTTGATCACAAGATCTTGATGATGTTGCTCACTTGTCTAACTGAGTGTGCTGAATAGAAGCAGAAGAAGTACTAAAGTTAGAAGAGTAGGGTTGGAATCAGAAATATCTGACCATCCCTTTTATTGCAAAAAAGATTTCGATTTCCCCCTTGCCTTCTCATATCTTAGATCAACCCATGCGCTCTTCACACATTCTAAGATACTTGCAAAGTTCACATATTCAAACACTCTCTCTCTCTCTCTCTCTCTCTCCCTCTCTCTCTCCCTCTCTCACTTTTGCTTACCCGAAATTTGGACACCTTGCGAAGTATGAGTTAATGTAGTATGTTGAAGTTTCACTAAATCCCTAAAAAGCTAAAAAAATCTTATAAAGTAGAGACTACACGTTATGTGGGTGAAAATGATTCAGAATCCCTTCCTTTTCTGTAATCGACGCCCTTACTTGAAATTTACAGTGTAGATCAACCACTGGAGTCACATGAGTGAGAGAATCTTCTGAACCTCCAACCCACGAGCGATTATACGATTTTTAGCCAATCATAAATTCCAAAGCTTCATTTTTCTAGTGGCGACTTTAGTCTAAACATATTTCATATCCGAATCAATATCAAACCCTATCTCGCCTAATCAAACCATTGCACGTGAAAGCAAAGTAAGGCACACGCTCCCTGTGACATTTATAGAACTGTCAACTCCATTGAGGAGTTAACTAGCCACTAGCTAGGCTCGACTAGAAACATGGAAATTTTCAAAATTCAAGGGATTTCATAACTTCAGACATTCTAATGTAATGCTGGTCCACTAACTTTCTAGTAATTATTGGTCTTATGCTAACTCACTTACTACATTGCTAACTAAGTAACATTTCAATGCGTGCTGGTCCATTGACTTTCTATAAGTGCATCTTGCATTCCAAGTGCATACTAGTTTATTTACTTTTTATACGAGCATCTTGCATTCCAATGCACAATGATCCATTTACTTTCTGTATGTGCATCCTGCATTCCAGTGCACACGAGTCCATTTACTTTCTATATGTGAATCATGCATTCCAATGCACACGAGTCCATTTACTTTTTATACATCATCTTGCATTCTAGTGTACACTAGTCCATTTACTTTCTTGCTAATATCTTGCATTCAAATTTTACTTGTCCGCTTACTTCCCTCCACTAGTTCCATCTATTCTCTACCAATTAACCTTTCATTGTAATTAGAAAAATAAAAAAAATAAAATAAAACAAGAGAAAAAGAAAGGCGACAAATAGTGAACCAAGAAAAGAATATCAGTAAATCCCTCTGCCATCATTGTGCCAAAAAATTGCCTGCAGGTTTGTTGCCCCTCAAAGTCCATGCACTCCTACCAAAGCATCATCTGAACCAGCGTACAAGTAGCCATGTTTATCTTAGGAGACGCACCTGACTTGCCATATCCTCTCGAGTCACCCAGATTCGTGGCTGCGCAACCCATTGCCACCCCTCAATAGCTAATTTAGCCTTTAATTTATAGAGTCAAGGACCTTGTGGCATGCTTCCTCCAAGTAGTGGCTACGCCATCCATCCGCAACGCACAACAACCCATCATTCGCATGGGTCTATTCGACTCAACCATCAATCAATTCCAAGCCCCCTAACATGATTCACTTTCAATACACTAGCTGTAGAAATTCAAATTCCAATACATCTTCCCCCTAACGAGAGCCAACAACAGGTCCTCGTAGAGAGTTAGTTACTAGGCCATTTTTCTCCCTTAACGAGAGCCAGTCAGTCTCGCAACAGACATACTCTAGTCAATCTCATTCCAATCAATTCTAGTAACCTTCCCTTAATGAGAGTTCTTTTTAATTCTAATAGGGGCATCCTCAATACTTTCTAATCAACCATAACATTTACATTTTAGCCAATTGCAACATTTACATCTCGGTTAAATATAACATTTACAATCCAGTCAATCCCAACCCTTTACTCTCCACTCATGTATATCTCGATAGCCAACCTCACCCTGCAGTTGGGGTTTCTTTCCAACTCCCTCATCCAACAATTCCCTTCTAGCAAAATTCCCCCACTAAGAATAATAGAAATGTCGAAGAGATTGATTATTACGAAAAGAATGTGAACCGAGCTCTACAAGGAGCACAACTGTGGAGCCGCAGAAGCAGATCCCAAGTACGAATCACACAACAAAAGAAAAACACAAATAAACATAAAGAACACATAATTTTACATGAAAAAACCCTTGCAGAAAAAAATCATGACACAGTGATAAGCATTCCATTATAAAAATGAAAGTATAAGAAATAAATTAACTTAAAAATGCGAAAACCCAAGTTTCCTCCCTTTAAAAAAACTCTAAAATGATTTAGCTCTCATTGTCCTACCCTAATCACGTATTACATCCATATATATAGTGTTGTATTTGAAATAGGAAATAAATTGCACAATTACACAAAACTGCAAATGTCGTCGATCTAAGCATCGATCGAGCAACCTTCGATCGATTAATTCCCCATGTTTAATCAATCGAACATGTTCAAAAGTGTTTAGAGAGTTAACATGATTTTTTTGAATTATGTCGATTGTTCGAACCTCTAAGGTCGGTCGATCGATCAAACTTGTCCAAAACTATTCAGAGAGAAATTTGTTTAATTCAGGGTTCACTCGATTGATCAAGTAGTCTGTTCAATCGATCGAAATCCCCTACTTCTGTATAGATTGAAGATATCTAGACAACAACAACTTCCTCTTTAACCATCTGAAATTGATTATCTCCAAGAGCATTTCAAGGACTGACTTAGAGCCATGAGAAATGAGCTCCAAATACAACATGAGGTGGAACTCCCTTCCACAAAATTCAAAGACATGTATCATTTCTTGGATGCCAGAGGGTACCAACAAACTTCGAAGTACCCAAATTCTAAAGATATGATGTCGCAATATATTATAAGTGTTGCTTTGAAGTTTAATAAATCTATATGGAGTGCTTAAGAGAGATCCCTTTACAATAAGGAACACTAGATGTCATGGGTTATGATATGAGTATACAAATATGGAAGGATAGCCTAATAAGTCCCATAGAGTTCCATGCTAAAGAAAATCTCCCTTAACAAACAAAGATTCTAGAGTAACTAGTTTATAAGAAGAAGGGGAGAGAAAACAAGCATCAAACCTCTATCCCATTCTCCGTTAAAAGTACACTTTATGTTTATATTATTCATGCTTGAATAAAAGTAAATCAAATTTGATGTTATTTTGCTTATGCTGTTTCTAAACTCTATCATGATTGTTAAAAATAATTTTATGAGATATAGGCACACTATTTAGATGATTTTGAAAGTAGTAATCTTAGTCGACGAGATGTGCGGGCTCAATCTCTCTCTTTGAGATAGTTCATGTCCCTCAGTAGGATTTCTCCAGTGCAGAACATGTGCACCATGGTCTCGAGTATCCATGTGTACCGGCTTGGTTAATTGGTTTCCAATCTAATTTTTCCTCCAGACCAGCTTCATATGCACCTACCAGCTAAAGTATAATGTTGCACTTTTCAAAAGATACAAGTAAAACTTTACTGTTCCTTTGCAATTCATATGTGACTAAACTTATGTACAATAAAAATAAAAAAATTATTTTAAGATAATTCTGTTTTTTAATTTAAAATTTGCTGAAATACCCTAACAAACAACATATGCATGACAAGATGGTCCCACAATAAATTTAGAAAGTCTTTGTGGGTAGGCGTCCCTTCTTGCTCCCTATGATGTGTGGCCCACTTAAGTTTCAAATTTGGCTGATTTTGGCCTCAGGCCTAACATTGAACGTAGTAGGTACATTGGCTAATGTACTCACTACGTGGGCCCCACGATAGCTTGTTACCATGCCTGAGTTCTCCATGTTTATAACATCATCAAACATCTACAAAATACAACCAAACTGCATGAAAAACACGCACACCTATTTTTATTTTTATTTTAAATGTACCCAAACAGGCCACAATGGGCATTTTGGTAATCTTTCCCCCACAAACCCCAAAACCTAAAGATGAGGATCACGGGAATCAAGTAAACTTCCAGGTATTACAAGATCCTCCACACAGACGTTATCGACACCGTACTCGGGTTTCCATTTAGTACAAGTGGACCACACGTGGTCAGTGATCAAGACCGTTGATAGTTGGTCACACTATCAATATCCTAGCCATCAATCTTGATCTCTTTTTACAGCTAAATATGGACCGCTGCTGTTACTTATATTCTCAACCATCTATAATCCAGTCTCAAAATTGAAACCTTAGGATCATCCAATAGAGAAGAAATTTAAGGTGAAGTCCATCCATGGAGAGATCAAACTCATCAATGGTCTGGATGTATGAACATAGATAGCAGCTATGCAAACTGAAAACCAGAGTATACCATACATCTCGTTGGGTCGAGGACGTATAAATCCTCTTTGATTAAAACGACCCCAACGGCTATTTCAATAAAGCCAATCCACCAAAACCTTGGAAGGACCTCCTTAACATGTCCCACCTGCTGTATTTGGTATACTCTCTCCCCTTTTTATAACCCTTCAATCCCTACAACCCCTAGTGGGGAAAATCACAGATTTCCCTAAATAATCTCCTCCCTTCATCTCCACCATGCCCGATCACCATGGTCACGGTAATATCAACATCAACGGTGGCGATGCAGTCATCGACATCATCAAGCCGTCCAATTTCACAGGCGGGCTGGAATTCACCAATCTAACGTACTCAGTCACGAAGAAGCTGAAGGTGGATGATAAGTGGACCACACAAGAAGTGGACCTGTTGCACCAGATCACCGGCTATGCACCGAAGGGATGTGTAACTGCGGTGATGGGGCCCAGTGGGGCTGGGAAGTCTACATTCTTGGATGGATTAGCGGGCAGGATTGCGAGTGGGAGTCTCAAGGGACGGGTGTCGTTGGATGGAGCTGAAGTCGGGCCCAGCTTGATTAAACGGACATCTGCATACATAATGCAAGAGGACCGGCTTTTCCCGATGCTGACCGTTTACGAGACGCTGATGTTCGCTGCGGATTTCCGACTCGGGTCCATCTCACGGGCTGATAAGCGGCAGCGGGTCGAGAAGCTGATCGAACAGCTGGGATTGGCGGTATGTGATTCAAAATTCAGTTCTTGGTTAGATTCATGGGACATGATGCAGTACTGATCAAAGTTATCAGTATCCAATCAAGATCCGACGGTGATAAGAACATGGGCCCCACTTGCTTTGATTTTTCAAGATGCGGTGGGGCCCACTTGGGCTTTCATAAAATTGCTCCATCTAACTCACTGACTACCTCTTTGATGGATATGGCCCATCAAAATTCAATTTCTGATTGACCCAAATCATTCTAGGATAGAACAGCCCAAAATTGATCTGAATCGTCCATAACGGGACACCTTTGTGGTGGAGTAATAGGGGCATCAGAACCGCTAATTTGTCCATGTGGGGCCACGTTGTGGGAATCCTGACCGTTGATATGAAGGAACCTAACAAGGATTGGGTGATACCCAATACAGTTGAAGATTCTTACATTCGATTAGTGGCTTAAAAATAGATTGCAAGGACAAAAACAGTATCTCATGGTTAGCATAATCGGATATGGAATAGTTTTGGGATATCCCACATCCACCGTTGGGCAAATCATATCATCGGTATGGATCACTGGATCATGGGCCCTGCTTATAATTAAAAAAAAATGGACGCTTGTGATGCAGCAGGACCTTATAATTCCTCTTGGACAATATCACCAATAACAGTTCCCCGCTGTAGGATGTTGATCAGGCCATTGGGAAATTTCTATTTGCAAGTTCTCTGCTCTATATGAAATGGTCCATCCAAGAAGTGGGCCAGGGCCCGGGTTAACAGCGACGGCCACAGACAGTGGAGATGGTTTTATTCACAACTAAAACACGATATCATCTCTAATTCACGATTTGTGTGGCTAGATTTGTTCTTGTTTGGCTTGGTTAATCTAAATTTGAATCATCTGTTGCAGACATCTCAGAACACTTACATCGGTGACGAAGGGACCCGTGGTGTGTCCGGTGGGGAGCGGCGCCGGGTCTCAATCGGTGTCGACATAATCCACGGGCCCCCATTGCTCTTCTTGGATGAGCCCACGTCGGGCCTGGACTCCACCAGTGCTCACAGTGTCATCGAAAAGGTGCATCACATCGCCCGTGCTGGTAGCACCGTGATCCTCACCATCCATCAACCGTCGTATCGAATTCAGATGCTCCTTGACCACCTTGTAATACTTGCACGCGGGCAGCTTATGTTCCAAGGGTCCCCCAAGGACGTGCCCCGCCATCTCGGCCGCATGGGCCGCAAGATCCCTAAGGGGGAGAACGCGATCGAGCACCTCCTAGATGTGATCCAAGCATATGATCAATCTGAACTAGGCGTTGAAGCATTGGCCGATTTTTGCCTCACAGGGTTAAAGCCACCACCCATCACAGACGAGGAGCTGTCGATGATATCATCGGTAATGCAAACACCATCTCCTTGGCCACCGCATCATGGGGAGACTCCACACAATCGGGCATTAGGAGCTGGTGATGGAGGGAGATCGGGCAAGCGACTCCACCTCTCGGCGGGGAATGGGACCCAGAGGGTATCCACCGATTTCGATCGTAGCGTTAGGAGCCCGTGGGGCTCATCATCCAGGTCTCCATGGAGTGGGAGCCAGAAAGGGATCTTGGAGACACTGAGTTTCACTTCTTCCAGGCAAGGGCGCGGCCAAAAGATGCAAAATCTACCCGTCAATCAGAAAATGCAAAATCCACCCAGGTATGTGATTCATTCATATAGGTAGATTAACAATTTATGTGATTCAAAAGAAAAAATAAAAAAATAAAAAATAAAAAATTGTAAAGTTTAAATGGTGTATTTGGATACTGAAAATCGAAAAAGAAATTAGATTATCTTAATTAAGACGAGTCATTATTTGAATAGATAAAAAATAATAAATTCCGCAAAGTAATCATTAACCTTACCTATAGCAAAATACAAAATAACAATTATCTAATCAATTTACTTGCTATCCAAACAACACCTCTTTTATAAAATCTATTAGGTTATGCCGTGGATCCAAACAAGCCCTAAGGTTCTGCTTGGATGACAATGAAAAACCATCCCAACTCATTTCTCCTCGACAAGCATGCTTGATGCCTCAACCCATTTCCTCACTATTATGGCTCATGCGAAGAATGGGTGGGTTTGATTTTTCAATGAGGGTATGGTCACATGACGGACGTCACACCCAATGGACAGTATGGACGGATTCTGAACAAATGCAACACTATGTCTGTTGGTGGTAGATTACCGTCTCTGAAAATCATTTTTGTGCTGAGATTCATTTTACAAACTGCATGATCGCATGGGCACAAATTATAGAAAATGATAGAAGGACATCATTCAAATTGATCCTAAGAATTTAGAAAGGGCGTGGAAGAGTCCTCGTGACTTATAAGAGTCCCACTTCGACTTGGTCTCAGTCGGACCTGATCGGGTTCCACACCATGAGTCACCTGGAGGAGGCACCCCTGACTCAGTCAAGTAGGGCGAGACATGAGTCAACCCGAGACCAGACTACCAACTCACTAGTCAATGATGACATTAATGGCTTCTATATCAATTAGATGTTAAAAATGCATTCCGTGGTACTGACAGCAACAATCAATACAAGCTTGGACTTTCTAGATTATACCTTTGTTGGTTGGTTACAATTCAACTAGCTTGACATGTGCTTCTGTCACTATATCTCGAATGTTGCAGTGCTTCGCCGGGGTATTATACGTATTCCAGCGAGATACTTCCCGGCACTCCGACCCCTCACAGCAGCGACTACACTGTCAATGAGAACGATTACCTGACCCCCAGCATCTCTGCCAAGTACAACGGGGCCCGCCACCATCTTGGTCCCAAGTTCTCCAACTCATTCTTCCCCGAGATATGGGTCCTCATTCGCCGCAACTTCATAAACATCCGGCGCACACCGGAGCTTTTCCTCTCCAGGCAAATGGTCCTCACAGTCATGGGCATCATGATGGCAACCATGTTCATTAACCCAAAGGAGAACATGCAAGGGATTACGAACCGCATCAGCTTCTTCATCTTCACCGTTTGCCTCTTCTTCTTCTCGTCCAATGACGCCGTCCCTGCCTTCATCCAGGAGCGCTTCATCTTCATCCGCGAGACCTCCCACAATGCCTACAGGGCCTCTTCCTACACCATATCAGGCCTCATCACCAACCTCCCTTTCCTTGCCATCCAGGCGGCCACATACGCAGCGATCGTGTGGAAGGCATTGGGCTTAAGCGGAAGCTTCCTCTACTTCTGGCTCGCACTGTATGCCTCCCTGCTGTCCACCAACTCATTCGTGGTCTTCATCAGTTCTATCGTGCCAAACTACATACTGGGTTATGCCGCGGTGATCGCCTTCACCGCCCTCTTCTTCTTGTTCTGCGGTTACTTCTTGAATAGCCACGATATTCCGGGATGGTGGAAATGGATGAACACAGTCTCAACAATGAAGTATCCATATGAAGGGCTCTTGATGAATCAATACCGAAATAACAATACCTTTGCGTTTAATCTCAATGGAGAGAGAGTGAACGGCACCTCCATCTTAACGAAGATGGCGATCCGCACTGAAAAGATGGAGAAGTGGAACATGATCCTGTATCTATTGGGGTGGGCCGTCTTGTATCGGATATTGTTTTATTTGGTCCTCCGCTTCGCCTCGAAGAATCAAAGGACGTAAAGATCATAAAGCTAGGTTGCTATAATTTCCATTTTCTCTATAGACATTGTTTTTTTACATTTGAACTGTTTGGCATGTTGTTGAGAATCTTGTTGGTGGTAAGAACACTCACACCAAGTTCCTTAGGTAGATTTTGTGTGGCTGTATTTGGGAAAGAAAAAATACTGTGTAATCGACTGAATTAGTTGATATTAATACATGCCTCTACTTTAAATCAGAAGGCATTGATTTAAATGGTAAGGGATAGTTCATAATTCAAATGATTGAAGCTTTATAAATGGGGGGAGTAATCAGTAGGGGGAGTTTGCTTGCACCAAGTTTCCTCAATTTTGGACTGAGAATGAAATTTATGATATTTGGTGCGACCAAACGCACCCCAAATCTTGCATTGTGATTATGATATAGAAAGCATTGCATCATGGGTGTGACGATTTTGGGTGGGGTGTCAGGGAATGTTCATTATCATCATCATCATCCAAGCCATATCCCTATTAATCGGGGTTGGCTACACGAATCCTTTCCCCTGTTCCCTCTATCTAGGGCCATAACTTCAGTTAGACCATAGGTCTTCCAGTCTTTTCTTACTACTTCTACCCACGTCCTTTTGGGCCTTTGCCCTACCCTTTTAGGGCCTTCAACAAAATTTGGATAAATCCTCTTTTCGATCAATTCGGTAGAATGTCTGGGCCCACAAAAACAAATGGGCAATTGAATTGTCATTGTCATCATCCAAGCCTTATCCTAACTAATTGGGATTGGCCACAAGAATCCTTTTACGCCGCTCCCTCTATCTAGGGCCATAACTTCAGTTAGAGCATAGCTCATCCAGGCTTTCCCCCGCCCTTTTAGGGCCTTCAACAAAATTGGGGTAAATCCTCTTTTCTAGAGGTTTGGTGGGACGTCTGGGCCCCACAACAACAGATTAGAAATTGAATTGTCATTGTCATATGGAGGTCCACCCTGGAACTTGAACGGTGGGATTTCTTCGTTTCTTTCCCAAATAGAAAGTGGGGCGGAATGTAGATCAAAGTATTGGAATGACTTGTTTTTTTAGATGGGGGAACGTTTGAATAAACAACTGAATCGAGTCATAAACATTCAGTTCAATCAAGGCAAATGATAAAATCACAGTTGCTTTTAGTGTTCAAAATGAGTTTCAACTCCAGCATGAAAAAGAACACAATTGCAGTTTGCAGTATAGTTGCAAGATGCAGCCAACAGATCATGGCATGGAGCAGGTAAACACCTGCAAGTGGGAGTGGCGGTGTGAGTCCAAAGCATGTTTCGAAGTGGGAGTGGCATCTAGTTAGGTGAATCCTGCAACTAAAGATTTGGAGCCTAGCTGAGTGAATATGAATACTGATGAAAGTGCAGGATGATTTCAAACACATGGGTGCTGATATTTGTGCAGGTGGAACTTCAACAACATGGGAGACTGTGACATGTACATAAGCTACCTTATACATGTGTTGTGTGTGGGCTTAAGCAAAGCAGTATCCAATGAATGACATCAGAGCATAGAAAAATTCCCAAACAGCTTGTATTATATCCAAAGAAAAGGATCTGCTTAACAAAACCAATATACTGCAACCTAACACAAGATGCCAAACTATAATCTTACTTGAGACTTGGAAGCTTGCAACAACAGTAATTTTTAGTGAGACATGAGATAGAATCTAACATCGAAGTTACAGACCGATTGAAGAATGAGAGTGAAATGGAAGACCAGCTTCTCCATGAAAAAAATTCTCACTTTTAATCTTTGTCTGCATCTTCGATTTCTTCATCCTCTGGTACACCTCGAAGATAAAGAACATTGTTGCATCTGTGTAATACAGTAGAGACGAGGTAACAGCCCATATGAATGTGAGGCAGAGATTGGATGTGTAGTATGAAAGCTAAACACGGCACACATGCAGCTCAAATTAAAACCATCGAAGTCATGGGACCTAATGTGGTTAGGTCATTGCCCCAAAACCATATTTGATTAGGACGATCCTAATCTCTGATTAATCGATAGACGATGGACCATCTTTCATCTCAACTGCCTGCAAGATGTCCACCAATCAATCAATTATGACGTCGGTTTTTGTGTAATCTTTTGTTTACGACCCATCAGAGTGTGGCCCATGATTTGGACAGTTTGAGTTGAATTGCATATGTGTCACAGGTAAAATTTCCGAGTGCATGCATATGAACCATCACAATTGGCCAGAGTATCAAAGTTTCTCTTTTAATAATATCATACACCATAGATAGACTGGGCAAATATTTTTATTGAAGGGAAATGTGCATTGGTTGATGTTCAGGCACGTACCCTGTAGCACAAAGATCTGTATACAGATAGTTGAACCCTGCTAAGGCCACTATGCTAGTTCACACAATGCAAGATCCAGGCCATTCATCAAGTGGCCACCATGTATTTTCATGGGCTGAATATCTGGCAGGTCCAGTCACCTGGCGGGCTCAATGTGCCTATTGAACATGGGCTCTTGATTAATTACTTTCTCACTGTCCTCATTTTTTTTCCTCATATGCTTGTGATTCACCTGATACACGGACCAGCATGGTTCCTGTGGCATGACGCATAGTGGGTCCTGCCTGATGAATGGCCCAGATCTCACTCACATGCCCCATTAGGATGTGAGCGGGATCCAAAATCCTACTCAAGCCTGAGGTGAAGATTTGAAACCTCCAACTCATGGCATGTGCAAAATGAAACTGTAATAGGAATGGTTACAATAATTTGGATTTGTATAAACATCTTACCAAGAACCAAAACAGAAAGAACTTATGTTGTTAGAGGCAGTTACCTTATCAGAATTTCTCCAAGATTTCCCGTAAATTGTCCATCAATGTATTCTTCAGTATTGGCCAGCTGCAGGAAAAGACCAAAACAGTAAATAATATTAGGTAGAATGACTGATGGGGACATCACGCGCACACGCGCACTCACGCCGCCACTCCTACGCACGTACGTACGTAGATGGAGGACCCCACCATCGATCTGCCTCGATGACGACGTCCAGGGAGGGCCTCCTAGCTAAAAGTCAAGTTTTGGTTCAGAAAAGTGGCCCAATAGTCAAGAAAAGCCCACCATGAGATCTCATGATCGTGGCCCACTCGTCAGATTGGTTTTATATTTTATGTTTTGCTTATTGTTATTATTTAGAACATCATGAACGCTTTAGATTTCCTCGTTTGGTTTTTATTTTAGTTTACTTCATCGCCAAGTAATAGGTGTCGCACATGGTGCGAGTTTTTGGGTATAGGGTTCTCCCTATAAATAGGCACCCCTTGTAGTTCTTTTCATTCATTGAAGTTAATAAAAAAATTCCTGCTTTATTTTTCTGCTCTCTTCGTGAGTTGTGGAAGAATTCAAAAGTGGGTGCGAAGCCCTCCCTTTTCGAAGGGCTAACTACCGTGGTGCGAAGCCACATCGATCCCAATTCACCCCCATCTTCCATCATCTTTTTTTTCCATCTTCCCCCACCATCCATATGTCAAATTTGTCCTTTTGTTGCATCAGATTTCTTCATTGAAGCAGGTTTTCAGATTTCAGCCCGCAGGCGAGCTGAAACTTCGGCAGAGCA
Organism: Magnolia sinica; assembly: GCF_029962835.1. NCBI lineage: Eukaryota > Viridiplantae > Streptophyta > Magnoliopsida > Magnoliales > Magnoliaceae > Magnolia > Magnolia sinica. The sequence continues at coordinate 8,733,222 of NC_080583.1, read as the reverse complement.
CTACGTACAAACCGTACATCGGATCGAGCTGAAATTTGCAGAGTCCATCCTGGCCGACCGGGCCAAGGTGGCCTTTTTCTGAATAGTGGGCCCCACACACGTACGGCCGGGATCACACGCACGTCCATCTGGACCATTGTTGCTGTCCACACGCGGGATCATCTTTTGGTTCAGGTTTTTATCTTCTTTATCCTCTCATAGTCAATTTTTTCATGAATCCTAACCCTATATTACATGATCCCTAATTGATTTGCCCCTTTTTATTACCTTAGGGTTCCTTGAATTGAAATTAGGGAATCCCTTGGATTAGGGACTGATTTTTATGCATGAGTAGTTGATTTTATTTCCCTTTGACATTGTTTGGTTTATAATTTTATTGGTCCAGTCCCCTGTGTCGGCTTGGACCCGCATAGATTCCCCTTTGATTGAATGTTTGGATTTTCATGTGGGATGTGGAATTTGTGTGATTGTTTCGAATTGGTGTGATATAAGCTGCAATCTTGCATCAATTTAATTTTCATTCAGAAATTTGGAGACAGGGTTCTTTGGTGAATTGGAACTTTTAGGGTTTAGTTTGCTTGCTCCCATATTATCGAATTTTAACCGTGTTTAGGGTCCTCATAATTGGATTCATTTAACTATAGAATTTGGATGAGCCTAATCTTAAACAGTGAATTCCACACTTAGGCATTTGGTTTGCACCTCATTTATGACAACTTGTCACTCAACATGTGGACCTTATATATGGTTAGTTTTGAATGATCATGTGGGCAGAATATTTGAGTTTAAGGACTATAGACCCCCACGTTAGTCCATTGGTGACATCCAATCGATGTTGATTGAGGTCACTAATAAGGATTGGTGAGACAATTAGGTGATGTCAGGACACCCACCATGAGGGACTACGACCCTATTTTGGGGGTACAACATGGGCTGGACAAACCTTCCTTGCGGTAAGTATTACTACGAGGCATTTACATTAATGATTTTTAAGGATTTTCTCGATGTACCAAGATCCCCTTGAGAGTACTATGTCACATTTTTAAGGGTCACGGAATCTGCAACAAGGTAGTTGCCCCACTTTTTATAGGTTCCACCAGCCAGTGCACTCTGATTATCACTGAAAATTTCGAGCTGTCCTATGTCCTCCCATAGGCCGAATTGGCAAATTGGACACCAATACCTGCAACTAGCTTGGTGAGCATCAATTAATGGGCATTGCCTTTTGGACCGGTTAAATTTTGGAGGTTCAATATTGGGGGCTTTATGTACCATGTAGCCCGGAACTCAGTGACGTTTATACATCTTAGGTCCGGACCGTAAAATGTAAACATAGTTGGACTGTAAGGAATTTCTCTATGGGTATTGGTCCATCATGCTGGGGATCTGTAATTCAGGGCGAATAATTCGTCTTTCTTTACCATCACATAACATTTGATTTTTGAACGGCCAATTTGAGGCGATTTTTCCACTTTGGGGCCCACCTGGTGAAATTTTCTCCCACGGTTATTACCTTCTTAGGTCAAGAAAACTTATCCATACACCCATCCCGACCCATTTTCGGAACCACTGATACCACTCTTTCCACTTTTTTCAAGACTCTACCTTCCATACCACTTTCTCACCATTTTCCAACCTCTACTCCTACAACTGCTCAAAATGATCGGGCGTATTGTCCATACCACCATTCCCGACTCATTTTCCAGCCTCTATCTCCCATACTACCTTCTCCACCCTATGGCCATGAGTGTCCGGATCCATTTTTGGCTCGGCCTCGAGGCGGTTGGTTACTTTCAAACGCATTGCCCTCTCCACACCGACTCCTTTCAGACTTGGTCCCCAACCCTGATACTCAGGATGGGAATTTAACTTCGTTTAACTTGGACTTGGGAAACTTTGGAAACGTCCGAACGAATTCACGCCTCCTAGTATTTTTTGAAATGGATACACTAGTGTTTTATTCGTTTGACGTCAGGATGTTTCTAAAGAAATATTTTGGGAGGAAAATGGCGAATCAAGAAAACCCGCATAGCAACGACCACTAAGGAAATGGATACCCCTATTTCTATTGATATATGCCACTCAGAAACCTTGAAAATCCCGTTTGGTTTATAAAGTTACTATGGCAACCAAAACCCCGAAGATGTGGATTTGGCATAGGGTCTCTTGATGGTCTGTATAAAAATTGTATTCATTGAACTCATCAAATTTCAAATTGTCTTTGTTTATGTTATTTGGAAGTATATAAGTGGTGCAACACCTTGCGAGTCTAACTCTACAATGGTTTCATCCGTCGAATTCATTCATCTTCAATGTTATGAATTTCTCATTATATTGTCATTTTGTGATTTTGGCACAGTTCATGATCAAGCACTTTTGATTTGGGCCAGTGAGTTGCAATCACAGATCCCAAGTGAACCTTCATCCAGCTTTATTGGTTATTGAACTCCTATGCCTTTCACGTACAAGGGTCTTTGTTAAATTGGTCCCCAATGATTTGCAACAGGGCACTTTATCCAACTACATTGGTCATCTACGAGTAAATCTTTTGGTCCGATCTTACCTCTTAGGTTTGGTCCATTTCTAATATCCAGCTATATACATACCTAAATACCCTTATTAGTAGGCTCTGATTGACTCGGGATCCTTGATTCTGAATTTTTATCTGAGTATATAATTCTTTGAATTGTTGGTTTATAATTTGTTGTCATTATTTTTTGTCCTCAGGATTTCCCATTTGATGGAATGTTTGGATTTTTTTTGATTTGATTTGGTTTGTTATTATTTGCAGAGATGGTTACGAGTTCCAGAATCCAAGAAATCCCATGCACTAACTGATTGCTGCTTCTTAAACGTATGTGCATAGATGGAGGACCCCACCATCGATCTGCCTCGATGACGACGTCCAGGGAGGGCCTCCTAGCTAAAAGTCAAGTTTTGGTTCAGAAAAGTGGCCCGATAGTCAAGAAAAGCCCACCATGAGATCTCATGATCGTGGCCCACTCGTCAGATTGGTTTTATATTTTATGTTTTGCTTATTGTTATTATTTAGAACATCATGAACGCTTTAGATTTCCTCGTTTGGTTTTTATTTTAGTTTACTTCATCGCCAAGTAATAGGTGTCGCACATGGTGCGAGTTTTTGGGTATAGGGTTCTCCCTATAAATAGGCACCCCTTGTAGTTCTTTTCATTCATTGAAGTTAATAAAAAAATTCCTGCTTTATTTTTCTGCTCTCTTCGTGAGTTGTGGAAGAATTCAAAAGTGGGTGCGAAGCCCTCCCTTTTCGAAGGGCTAACTACCGTGGTGCGAAGCCACATCGATCCCAATTCACCCCCATCTTCCATCATCTTTTTTTTTTTTTTTTCCCATCTTCCCCACCATCCATACTTCGAATTTGTCCTTTTGTTGCATCAGATTTCTTGGTTTTCAGATTTCAGCCCGCAGGCGAGCTGAAACTTCGGCAGAGCACTACGTACAAACCGTACATCGGATCGAGCTGAAATTTGCAGGTTTTGGAGTCCATCCCTGGCCGACCAGGGCCAAGGTGGCCTTTTTCTGAATAGTGGGCCCCACACACGTACGGCCGGGATCACATGCACGTCCATCTGGACCATTGTTGCTGTCCACACGCGGGATCATCTTTTGGTTCAGGTTTTTATCTTCTTTATCCTCTCATAGTCAATTTTTTCATGAATCCTAACCCTATATTACATGATCCCTAATTGATTTGCCCCTTTTTATTACCTTAGGGTTCCTTGAATTGAAATTAGGGAATCCCTTGGATTAGGGACTGATTTTTATGCATGAGTAGTTGATTTTATTTCCCTTTGACATTGTTTGGTTTATAATTTTATTGGTCCAGTCCTAGCCTGTGTCGGCTTGGACCCGCATAGATTCCCCTTTGATTGAATGTTTGGATTTTCATGTGGGATGTGGAATTTGTGTGATTGTTTCTGAATTGGTGTGATATAAGCCTGCAATCTTGCATATCATATTTAATTTTCCATGTCCTGCATCAATGACCAAAGATCCCCTGCTTATAAGCATCGGGTCATGAAAATCCCGGTCTAAATCTCTCTCTCAAAAAAATAATAAAAATAAAATAAAAAATCCCAGTCTAAATTAATGTCCGAAAAAGAACCCAGTTTTATGATAGGTATTAAAGAGCCCCCGCCATACACTTCCGTTAATTGAGTTCCACGTTTGCCCTCATGGCAGAGCAAGAGTCTTGAAGAAATGGAAAACATTTGGGATACCTTGCACTAGGCACCTACTTGGGGTGCCATCTCTAACATGAGGGAAACGACTTAATGTGCATGAAATCTGCCCCATCCATCAGGATCACCACCCCTCGTTTGTCCTTGATCCCAAAAATCAGGTGATTCAACACTAAGGTGGGCCACCCAAAAAAATTTATACCTAAAACCTCTAAATTACATGTTATGGCCCACTTGAGTTTTGGAAATATTGTGATTTGGGGCAATTCCTTCATCATGATAAGGCACATTAGATGAATGGATTGAATGGCATATAAACACCACAGTGGGCCGTACTCAAAACTAATGATTAGCATACCGTCCCAATTGTTTGCTATGTTGTGCCTACCTGAGTTTTGGATCATCACGATTTTGGGGTAAATGAATAACATGAGGCAGTGTGCCTGATGCACAGTGTGGATCTCATGAAAGTTCCACCTGTGGTTCTCAGTTTATGAAGGAAACCTTGGCAGGTACCTAGTGCAGTTCTGTGACGAATCACCTAACAAATCCTACCGCTCTTGTAAATCTGATACCTTTATGTTCAATCTGATCTGTTCGTCTAATGGTGTAAACCATTTATGTGATGTAGATTGAGATCTAGATGATTGGCTTATAAATGGGCAAAAGCTTTGTGAGAAAAAATGAATGATTAAAAAAGATTGACCAAAAACTAAATTCAACATAAGTAGTGTGGCTTACTGAGATAGACTACCCTGATTTTTGGGACAACTCACATACACTTTGGGATCCGCATGAGAAACAGTGCACGGGAGAAAAAGGAGAAGCGGAAACATCTCTTTACAAAATGAGGGGCTATTTGGTATCTCATACTGTAACTATCAATGACAGGCCATCATCACAAAATCTAGTCGATCGAGCAATACTAAACTCTGATTAATAAATATTTGCTTATTGGATTAGGACCGTTTGCTATTTTTTCATTTCAACCGACAACAGATGCCCACCAATTATCAAGTTAAAAATTAGGAAATTTTACAGAAGGGAAAAGGTTCTATGCGGTCGAGCTCATGGGAACTTCCCATGAGGTCGAGTTGTGTGGGCCCCACCATGATGTATGTCGAACATCAACACCGTGCATTTGATGGGTCCCCTTGAAATTATGGGATATCCCAAAAATCAACCGTATACGGAACTCAGGTGGGCCATACCATCTAAAATCATGTGAAGACATCCTAAAACATATAAAAGCACTTGGTGGGGCCCACCTGAAATTTGGATGCGTCTGAAACTTGGTCTAACCCCTCATCCAAGTGGGACACACATAATGGATGGGCTGGATTTGTGAACCACATCTCGATGGGACCAAAAAATAATTATGAATGTTTTAATGGAGGGCAACCCCTCTCAACTTTTGTATGTGGTGTGGCCCACACAAGTCACGGATTGACTTGATTTTTAAGCCCTAGGTCCACCATGGAATGGTGCATCTGACTAATGGGGTAGATGTTCGACACGCATCACAGTGGGCCCACACAACTCGACCTCATGGGAAGTTCCCATGAGCTCGAACGCATAGAACCTTTTCCCTTTACAGAAAACTATCTACTTAATATAGAATTTACATTTAGGTACCTTTTTTCAAAAAGGTTTTCAATAAGCTATCTCATGAATCCAAGTAATGCTCATTAGAGTACCTTTGTTAGATTTCTTAACTGCGGTTCCGGGCAACCATGCAAGCAAAGGCGTTGGCCCCACCCTGATGTTTATGCAAAATCCACCCTGATCACCAAGTGCGTCATCCCTTATTAGGCCCAGGGCCCAAAAATCAGCTCCATCTGTGATTCGCGTGGACGACACAATTGGAAACAGTGTACAAAGAAATAGTCACCCTTCAAACTGTTTCCCTTGGTGTGGCCCACCTGAATCTCATATGGGCTTGATTTTTGGGCCCGAGGCCTAAATTTTGGTGTGGCTTCTAATGATTGGAGTGGATTTCATATATCATCATGGTAAGCCCTGTAAAACTCAAGGGTGAACGTCTCTCTTAACTACTTCCTTAGGTGTGGTCCACCTAAATCACGGGTTAACATGATGTCTTGGCCCTGAGTCTAATGGTTGAAGTGGATCTCATAAATACATCAGTGGATCTCGTCAAAAATCAAGGTGGGGCATCACATGAAATTCCTTTTTTTTTATTTAATACATCAACTAAAATATCTGGTTTTTAGGAACAATTGTGAGAGGGATGCTGCCCTTGATTTTTGGCAGGGCCCACTGTGATGTGTGTGTAAAATCCACTCCGACCAGTAGATATGTAATCCCACGTTAGGTACAGGGAAAAAACATTAGATTGACATTTGGATTCAAGTGGGCCACACCAAAGGAAACAGTTGGGAGAAAGATGTCCACCCTTTAATTTTTACAAGATCTACCGTGATGATTATATGAAATTCACTCCAACCATTAGATGTGACACGAAAATCTATGCCTGGGGCCCAAAAATCAGCCTCATCCATGATTCATATGGACCACAACAAGGGAAATGGTTTGGAGGGTGTGTGTTGCCCTGTACACTATCTCCAATCGTGTGGTCCACTTGAATGGCGGATGGATTTGAGTTTGGGCTCTGGGCCTAACAGAGGGTGGTTGGGGTTTATTTCATATAAACATCACTGTGGGGCTCACCTGAGCCGCAGACTCCTTTGCACACATGGGCCCACCTGATACGCAGGTAATAAATCTAATGGATGGGACTCTAATGATAATTACTTATATTAATGAGGTAGCTTATTGAAAACCTTTTTGAAAAAGGTACCGGAACTTAAATTCTATATTAATTAGGTAGTTTTTTTTTTTTGTAAAATTACTTAAAAATTAGTGGTTTTAATTTGGTTTATGATCCATCAATATTTTTTTTTAAAGACAATTCAATTTATTAGGGCCAAAGGCCAAAAAGAGAGAAGCTATACAAAGCATACAGAAAAAGCAAAGAAAACAAACAAACATAAAAGGAAAATGCAAAACCCCAACTCCAAACTTAGAACAAATCAAGGCGCCCACTCAGATAACAATGAAAACACCCTGTAATAGGAGCAAACAAAGCATCAATCAATGTAGGCATAACCCACGAAACACCCGAAGATTGGAATATGCCTAACCACACAATCCTGGAGGAGCAGTGAATAAAAAGATGATCCACCGACTCCTCCGCACGATTCATCAAAATTAGGGCCCAAGATTTGAATGGTTCAATTTAAGTTACATGTATGCCATGTATACAGACTTAGGGCACGCGTACCAATCATCATACAATGGTTTTCTATCCTGCGGAATACGTAGTTACTTTAGAAACAATGGCGAGTGTATATTTGTAGAGTATGAGTGGGTTTTTATTTTGAATAACAGGCCCATGGTTCAATGATCTAGAACGTTGATATCAGAGGCCCATGATGGATGGCTCATGCACAAGATCTCCAAGGTTGAAGGTTTCCGAAATCCTGCATTTTATTGGTTGAATGTGAACTGCTTTTGGCTTTTCACGTCAAGCAAGGGTAAACGTGGAATAAAAATTGCTAAGCTGATAGAATTTAACAACAGGGGCTCTTTATACCAAACTTCAAAAGTAGGGGGCTTTTTTTGTACATTAATGAATACAGAAATTCTTTAGTCCCTAAACTTACACACACAGGGTTTTGGTCAGTATTACGTAATATTACTGTAGCTAGGACAAGCAATTAAAATCTAATACGACTCTATAATGAAGTGATAAAACTCAAATGTATTACCTGCAAGTTCATGTACGAATCTACTGAAACAAGGTAACCTGAAAGAAGCACATAAGATGAATAATATTTGGATTGAATACAGAAAAACATAAATATTGGTTACTTGTATTTGTGTCAGAACAAGGCAATTCTTTCCCAGTACATATGGCATGTGTGTATGAGGGTCGAATCATTGATTGTGCCGGTCTTACCGCAATGGGCCATAATAGGCTGAAACTCACATCCTATGCTTTCAGCTGTAGGATTTTCTTAGAGAAAATGGACAATCAATGGGACTTCAGTTAATATTTTCCTTACCCATTGACCTTTCCTCAAAGATAGCCTAAGCTTAAGCTCGGGATTGTCCAGTCTGTGTGATTTGGACTCTGGTCCATCTAAGTGGGAGCCTGTCAGGTGATTGGTTTGGTTCCCTTATCCATGTGCCACATTTACAAAATGCAGTTGCTGATGACTTGGATATGTGTAAGATAGCGAATGGGCTGCAACCAGGACAAGAAAATCATATTTTGGAATAGGCCCAGCACGATCAGTTCAAAATTTGGGCTCAAACTAGCAAAGGTCTGGCCCATTTGCATACCTAGATGTGTTTCATTCCATAATCAATGGCAACTGAGTACATGTATTGCTCTCCAAAAAGAAGCAAAACATCTCCAGACATGGCTTATAGATTCCATGACAAAATAAAATGTATTTTCTGAGAGTTAAAATAAAATGTATTTTCCCAACGGAATCATCTCAAAGCTGCTTGGACAGATGACAAACTGTATATCACGGGATGCACAAATCTTCGAATCTGCAAATTGAACAAGACTGTTTCTCGCATCTAGCATAACATGAATTTTGCAGCTTGGCAAGTGGTTTTTCTCCATTACTTTGCCACAATTCACAGATGGCCTGATTTATTGTTATTTCCACTTCTCATCCCACTTGTGCATCGGATGCCAGTTGGCTATCCCATTTGCATTTTGGCATCTGTCCAAACAAGTCCCCCAAACTATAGCAATGTAGTAACAATGAAATACCTTTGTATTCCATTCCCCACTTAAGCTTCGCAATGACAGGCTTCCCAGTAAGATTGTTCAAGAAAGGCTTCGGGTTGACAGGTGTCTGCAATTTCAAATGACTATCATCAAAACCAGCAAACTCTAAATAGCATTCATCATCTTAGCCTTCTCCAGAAGTTTGGGTCCAGCTTTTAAATTGTAATAAGCTTCTCAAACACTAATGCAACATCGAAGCTGGGAAATTACATCAAGCAATCAGTCCAGAGAATAGTGTTTTGTTTTCCAATCAACACACACACACACACACATGAAAGTGATGAATAATAGACAGGTGCATGGAGCACAAATGAGAAGAGGCAGAATGCTAAACATAAGAGAACTACATATTCAAGGGGAGAAAACATACAGATGCATGGGGCCACATCGTCTTCTCATATATGCTAAACATACAGATGCATGGGGCCACATTGTCTTCTCATATATGCTATCCTTTCCATGATCAAGAAATTGGAATACTCAAATTTTAACCTAGAAAACCTTTTTCTTCTCCCTTCTAATTGTGAAAACCATATATCTAGTGGATCCATCACTTACTCTCTCTTTTTAACACTTAAAGCAGACATTATTTATTTATTTATTTTTTTAACACACGCACCCGACACACACCCACGCACGCCGTAGTGGGATTTCACCACCTTTAGGTATCGAACCCAAGAACTCGTGTTGAAACTCCTCGGAGTACCACTGAGGCAAGGACTGGAACCCCTTAAAGCAGACATTGGATATAATCATCTATCTCTTTTTAATACTAAAAGCAGACATTGAATATAATCATTATCATTGTTAACACCTACATCCAAGTCCTTTTAGATCTTCCCCTCATTCTCTTCTCATGCCCTTCAATCCAAATCGAAGTTCCCTATCTTATTGGGGCCACTTCCTGCTGCCATAGATAGCACATCGCAAGCCATCTCAATTGGCTCTTCATCAACCACATAACCTGATAACCATAGGCAATCCACCACATATAAATCATCTACAGTAACTCATTTCTCAAAGGGCACACATCTGACCTGAAATGTTTTTTTTCTTGATCAATTGCTCGAATGCTGCTGAGCTAATGGGAATGCTTCATTCCAGTTGTAATGCAGCTAGAATGAAAAGGAAGAAACCATTTGCAGATTAGAATTAACGTAGAGAATTTTTTTAAAGGCTCACGGATCACCAGACTCAACGCATTGAGCCCTAGGGCTTTTGAAGGCATCACACCAATACAGATATGATTCCCATCACAGAAACTCAATTTTATACGACATATTCATCATCCATCTCATATGTATAGCCCTAGGCCATACTTATAGACTTTACAGAGTTTCCTTTTTCAACTCAAACATCTTTACTAATTAGAACACAATCTGATCTTTCTAAAATAACCGAAAAGAGATTACATAACTATTGATATTATTCTACTACTTGAAATATAGCATGCATGTTATGGGTATGGCTGCATACACAGTTGTATGATCATGCATTCATGTATGGTTTTTGCATACATGCCGTCTTATATCATAAGCATGTATAGTCTTATGCAAGGCTATCTAGATCACGAGTTGCTATGATACGGGAACATCTACATGGTATACTACTGGTGCAACCTGGTTATCATCAACCATCGCTCCTCATCAACCACCTGAGGCAACTAATAGCATAGTCCGTTAGATAACCAACAACTCGCCCCCATCACTATACGCATTTGTTATATCTTTCCTAGCATGCTTTGAAAGCAGTCTCGGGTTTGAGAGTTAATATGGCAAAGTCCAAAATGTTCGGGGTAAATATGGAGGAAGATGAGATAAAGAAATATGCAGATTTCTTTCGATGTTCGGCGGGTCATTTCTCAACCATGTTTGTGGGTCTCCTGCTGTGTATCGGAAAGCCTCCGAAGTCATTATTGGACAAGGTCATCGACAGATTTGGATCGTATCTCGCTAGATGGAAATGCAAATACCTATCTCTGGGCAGTCGACTCACCCTCATCAAGGCAGCGCTGTCGAATCTCCCTCTTTATTTCATGTCTCTGTTCAAATGTCCAGCGTCGACATTGGTAATACTATAAAGGCTTAGACGAGATTTTCTATGGCATGGGAAGGAAGACAAGAAAAAATTACACCTAGTCAGTTGGAAGGAAGTTTGCAAGCATATCCAAGAAGGATGGGCAGGCGTAAAAGATCTTAAAATTATGAATCAGGCTCTATTGGGAAAATGGACCTGGAGGCTAGGGACCGAGAATGAAACTCTTTGGAACAAGCTGGTCAAAAGTTATGTATGGGCGCTCAAAGGGAAGTTAGTGGATAAAGAATTCCTCCAACTACAAAGCTTCACCTCTTTGGAAAGGAGTATTGTCCACCACGGCGGAGGTTCTCAAAGGCACTGGTATCGCAATTGGAAACTGCGAACACACTTGTTTTTGGGAAGACATTTGGGTGGGCGATGAAGCACTTAGAGTCGCTTTCCAGCGTATTTTCCGTCTCACCCACAATCAATCCATCACAGTGGATGCCTGCTACGCGGTCCTTGGGGGAATAGTGGTGTGGAATCCGGTGTGCAAAAGAAATCTTCGAGATCGAGAGGTAGAAGAATATGTAGCACTCCTTAATCGTATTTACAACAGCAAACCGGATCAGTCCATCGCAGATAGATTAGTTTGGCGTCTCGACAAATCAGGAAAATTCTCGGTTAAGTCCCTCTACAGTTATATTGCTACCAATCCTCCTTCAATTGAAGAGGCTTCGTCACATCATGTTTGGAAATATCAAGTTCCCCAAAGATAGCAATTTTTAGATGGTTGGTTGGCAAGAAAAAGGGGCATGTTCATCAATAATATATGTTTATGTTGCATGGCAAATGAAGAAACAGTGGACCACCTCTTTGTCCATTGCCCGTTCACATACTGGATTTGGACAGAAATTCTATCTCGCTTTCAAGTTCACTGGACCTTTCCAAATTCAGCTCGTGGCTTGCTTCAGGCCTAGCATGGTATGAGGTGTGGAAAGCAAAGGTTTAAGCTTTGGAGAATGTCTCTCTTGGTTGTTTGGTGGGCAGTGTGGGAAGAAAGGAATGGGAGATGTTTTAATGGTATTTCGAACTCGTTTGAGGCTACTGTTCATAGGGTGATTCACTTTATAGTTGAGTGGGCCTCTTCTGTCGAAAAGCTTACGGGTTGTAATTTGCTCTTTTTAGAAGAGTAGCTGGTCGGCTATCTTAGCGGTCCAACTCTCCCTTTTCTTTCTGTTTTTCTTCTTTGCATCAATAAAGTTCTCGTTATCTTCAAAAAAAAAAAATCTTTCCCTGCATGCACCCCATCCTCATATGCATGTTTTCATATTATGTCATCATTTGTTTTCATACGGTCGAGAGTATCTTCAATATATTCTCCTCCTTCAACCAAATTCATTAATTGTGGATTGATATTCATGACATTGAAAAGAGCAATATTCCGGCCGCTCGCACTTAAAGCATGCAAAATGAGTGTTGTTTTTACCCCATCTTAGGTGTATTAGCCCCTCGTCCATAACCACCTCCCCTCGGGTTGGGGCTCGGCTTCATTGTTGGGCATTGGTCGATTGTCCCTCGACCTGTGTGAGGTCCTGTGACTACCTTATGTAAGGAGTTAGCATGTTGCCCCATCGTTGATAACTAGAGTTGGACATGAACCGAGCTAGCTCGGTTAACTCGCTCGGCTTATCTTGAAAGTTGGGTTCGAGCTGAGCTGATTTTTTGAGCTCAGAAAAATTTCAAGCCGAGCTCGAGTTGGCTCGGCCTGAACTCGACTCGATTCGGCTCGGCTTAGCTTGAGTTATAAGCTAATAATAATATATATATATATATAACTTAATTAATATATTATATTTTATATTATATATAATATTAAAAAAAGAGCCCGCTCGTATAAAAACTAAAAAGAAAACTTGAACTCGGCTTGAGCTATATATAACTTAATTAATATATTATATTTTATATTATATATAATATTAAAAAAGGGCCTGCCCGTATAAAAACTAAAAGGAAAACTCGAACTTGGCTCAAAGGCTCGAGCTTGGCTTGAGCTGGCCAGTCAGGCTCGAGGACCGAGCCGAGCCGAACTCGAATTGGGGTAGGCTGCTGGCCTAACCGAGCTGAGTTGTGCCAAGCTCGACTCAGTGTCTAGGTCTACGATCCTCGTGTGGCACCAAATCATCTTCCAAGTCCCTCATTAATTATCTCATCGGCTACCATATTCCAGATCATGGGAAAACATAGGGGGGTTGGCGATTTAGGTAACATTTGGTTTGATGTCATACTCGTGTATGCCCATCTGAATTGTGCAGAGATGTTATTAACAGAAAAAAAGTCCAAAAAAAAAAAAGCCAAAAAAACAGCAAAGATGATGAGGAACCATCAATAACAACATCAATATCGCCAGTTCTTTAACACAATTTTATCAAGAAATTATCCCAATATTTATGCTAACATTACTTGAATATTAGCTAAATAACTATATAATTATATTTAAAAGGTGAGCAATGTCCCCAATCCTTTTGAATGACACGTGGTATGCCCAATCCTCAATTGAGACGGTTCGTTCAATAGTACCATTGGGAGCAAGCCATGATGCTAGGATCACACTGATCAGATTATCCTATCTCTTTGAATGAGCCAAGTTGTTGCAACCGTCCACTGCTTACTAGTCACAGATCACATGGTCAGAATCATCAAACCAAAGTGCTACTTGGGAATCATAAGCAATAGAGAGTGGAATATATCAAATAGATGTTTTAAGATGATGATTTGAACTACCTTGTTCCTCTGCTCAATCTTGCCTGCCCATTTTCCATGCCATTGATCAGATGTTTATGATCGTCTAACGGTGTGATTTTCATCATGGGTTGCCCCTAGTTGTATTGGATGGTTCAGATCGACGATAGGCATCCCATATGGCATTTAGAAGATTTGGGGACATTGCTAACGTCCCCATAAGAACCCATACTAAAAACCTCAAACTAATTTTCATTTATAACAATTTTTTTACAAAGAATTTCCCAATAATATCCCAAAAAGTTCCGATTGGGAGCAAGCTTGACTTCTCGGTTTGTTTGCATCACTAACCTGAAGTCAAGCTCACATGTTTCAAGACTTTATCCTAGTAATCACCCAACCAAGAAGTTCCAATTGTGTTTGGATGCACTTTAGAATTGAATTGCTATAACTGGTTCAACTAAGTGAAATAATCAATTTATTTATGTTTATTGCCGAGGAAACATTTGATACTCTGGCCGAGTGTGAACAATGATACACATGCACTTGCTTTTGTACAAATGGTTCATGTATATATGTGTGTATGAATAAATAAAACTCTCTAAGACCTTCTAAATTATGCAACCAACTGCCGATATTTTACAATATTAGAACAACATCAAATTGCATGTTCGTAATCTCTGATTTATGGAGATTTGTTCGTTGAATCAGAAACAGCGATTGTACTTCATATTGACCGTCTATTAGACGTCGATTAATCAACCGGTCAAGGCACAATTAGACCGCTCAGATAGTTGGGCCACTATCTGAGCGGTCTAATTTGCTATACATGATTTGCCTAGACTGCTGTTTCCGAGTGCCTGCGTATCATCCATCACACTCCGCCCAAGTAACAAAGTTTTTCTCTTTTACTGCATTTCTCAGCACTTACAATGGAGAAGCAGCCCTCGAATCGCACTTACAAAACTTTCAAATCCAACTTGAAAGTAACGTAAATGCAATTTGGAGCATGAGCCAAGAGAATGCGATGATGGCGGGCCCCACCCAATAGTGGGTGGATCATGCCTGCAAGAAATCTCTCTAACCTAGCCATCATCGCCATTCCCAGCGGTAGGCCATCAAACGGCGCGCCATAACAAGACACACACACACAGAGAGAGAGAGAGAGAGATACCGTCATTGCAGTGGTATCTTATCTGTTCTTCTTCTTCTTCTTCTTCCGGGCTCTGGGTTTTAGGGTTTTGGAGAGAGAGAGAGAGGAATTATACGGAGGGGAGTTATTTGATACACGGCCGAGTGTGATGGTTGATACACAGACACTCAGATGCTATGCACGTGATAAATATAAACTAAAATTAAACCGATCAAATTGTGGGTCCTACTATAGTTATTTTATCTTCCAAATTTCAGATTGATTGATCAGCTCTAACCTCCGATACATGGGCAATAATGTTTTGAATCAGGGACCGTTGATTGTTTTTCATTTCTGTGTCCCCCAATTAAGAGATCAAAATCGTTGTCCGTTTTACGACCTATCTAACTCAGGACCCAAAAGTTGGATCGTTAGTTTAAATTAATTGTGTGCCACGTGTACAGTTCCTGAGTGCATGAGCGTCAACCATTACTCACTTACATATCAAAGTTTCTCTCGTTAGTGTTCGTCTTTCCTCAGTCGCAACTGGACGCGATTGCCTACTGACGCTGTCAGCAGCCAGGTGGCTACTGGACAGTGCTCTGTGGGACCCACCATGATGTATATGTTTTATCCACGACGTCAATCTATTTTTTCAGATCATTTTATGTTGTGAGCTAAAAGATTAGACAGATAAAATTCTTGAGTGGACCACACCACAAGAAAACAGTGGAGATTGAATGCCCACCATTAAAAACTTCCTAGGGCCCACTGTAATGTTTATTTTCCATTTAGCCTGTTGCTTAGGTAAAAAAAGGTCATGGATTAAGGGAAAAAATTAAATATCAGTTTCATCCCAGACTTTTGTGGCCCTCGAGAAGTTTTTAATGGTGGGGTCCAATCACCATTATTTCCAGTGGTGTAGTCCACATGAGATCTGGATCTGCCTCAGTTTTGTGATCATGCCCTAAAGTGATCTATAAAACTGGATGGACGGCCTGATTAAAACACACACGTCATGGTGTGGCCCACAGAGCACCCTCCAGTAGCAAATTACGTTGCTGCCACTGGGGCCCACATGCAGAGTTATCCAATGATCACAACCGTCCATGTTGTGGAGCCTATGTTATGTGGCCACTGTAGAAAAAAGGCCTAAAAATAAACGTACGATTGTGACCGACACTTTCCGTAGATAAAAATAGGACCTTTCGCGTGTGCCATAAAGCTCATGCATAGACCACACGTGTGCCAGCATGTCACTTGGGTGCAAGATCCAGTCCATCCATCAGATTGGTCCCACCTCTTACGTGCTTTTCCAACAATATATCTGGTCCACTTAGCGTGTGGGCCTTGAAATAGGTGGATGGGTTAGAAAGCTTCAGTACATTTTTTTATTTTTTATTTTTTGCGAACCGTGGCCTACCTGACCAGTGGATCAACCTAATTCTTCGTCTAGGACCTCGATACAGTGGTGCCATTCCGATGGATGGATTAGATCTCGGACCTATTGTGAATGTTAGCACGTCTGGTGTGTACATGAGCTTTGTTGCGCACACGTGTGGGCTTAGCAAACATCTCAAACTAGAGCAGTAAAAAGATGGACGGTTGAAATCGTCGGACTCGCCCGGACGGTTCCATTTCGTACTTTGATCAGTGTTTCATGTGGTGTGGTCCACTTGAGCTTTGGATCTGCTTCCTTTTACGAATGGACGGTGAGGATAAAACACGTACATACAGTGGCACCACAGAGTTTTGGCCACGTCATGCTACTGGCAATCCGAGTCCTAGGGACCACGGTTATGTTTATTTGCCTCCAACCTGTTCAAAAGGCCATACAGACCTAGACGAAGGGAAAACACAAATATTGGATTGATCCAAAACTTCTGCCGATCACAAGAAATGAGAGATCGATCGTCATTTTTGAGTTCATGTTATAAAATGATCTAATAAAATGGATGGACTGCACAGATAAAACTCATACATCACGGTGGGCCCCACAGAGCCCTGCCTAGGCGGATTATCGTCCAGGGCAGGGCAATCCACTTCCCTGAAGTATTGGATTGCGTACAGTGTGGGATAGGAAGTTTTCAACAGTTGGCCTCCTTATTCCCACTGTTTCCTTGGTGTGGTACACTTGAGTTTTCGATCTGTCGGACTTTTTGTATCATGTCCTAAAGTCAGCTGGCAGAGTGCATGGACAGTGTATATAAAACACATGCATCACAGTAGCCCCACAGAACTTGTGCTCGGGATATCAGATAGGGCTGCAGGCAATCAGCGTAGGTAATCCGGACCCTTGTTCTATTGCCCCCACTACTGATTGGACGGGATGTGACCTTCAAATTTCCAACATTGTAAGATCTTAACCACAAATTTTGAAATTTTCAATTAAATGGGACCATTGCTGACTCTCTTCTCAAACCCCCCTTTCAGGGCCATGTATCCAAATGGTAGAGCCATCTCTCCATGCCAGACGTGGCATTGTGATGTATCATTAGGGTCCATCCATTTACTGGGCCCCATCATGGACGGCTTATGCTTAAAAATTACATTTACCAGACACTCCCGTCCATCACTTTTATTCAATATCCCCCAGTGGATGTTTGACCGTTCACCAGTGGAGGTTCCCTGATTAGATGGCTATTGGCTAGTGTCCTCGATCCCTGACGACTCAACCATTCGACATGCAAGTGTAACTAGATCCGCGATACCAAATGATAAATCGCCGTTTCCAATGCCCATACTTACTGCTCTAGCGGAGAGATGGTTGATACGCAGGCAATCACAAAGTCTACACGCTTGCAATACATCAACTCAAATTAAATTCTCTGAATTGCAGGACCCACCCTAAATTCTTACCTCTGATCCATGGACACTTGTTTTCTGAATTACAACCATTGGATATTTCTCATCTCAACCTTCTATTAAATGTCCACCAAGGGCCTAGTTAAGTAACCATATCCACTGGTTCATGATCCATCTAACCTGGGGCTCACAATTTGAAGGTTTTAATATGAGCAACTTGCATGCCAAATGTACAATTCCTTTGTGCCTGCGTATCAAACCTCACACCATGGCAGAGTATCCAAGTTCTTCTCTTGGAAGAATTGACTAGTACAAATGAACATCTGAAATCATGAAAACTGTATATGTGGCTATGCTCTTAAGTGCCGACCTTCATGGAAAGGGCAGGATCAGATGCCCTACCGAGTTCAATGGGATCAATCTGAGCACAGACTACCTTGATTATGGCCAGTGGTCATTACCAACCGTCCATCTGCTCCAAGTCTGTGTTAAGGGATGAGACTCATGGGAGACGCGAGAGCAGAAGCTGAGAAGAATTACACAATTTCAGACAAGGTCATAGAATCCAATAGAGTGTTGGCAAATCGAAAGATGGTTACTGTGGAAACATAGGTATGCATATCCCCAACTGCAAATGGGGGAACGATACAGTACATACCAGTGTATGCCATGCAGCATGTAAAAGCATTTGAAAACATTGCTTTTAGTTACACCATATGGCTTACATTGACCACCGCTCTACCTTATTACAGTTCGACCAGCTCTACTATATCATTCCCCTTGTAAAGGAGCCAACAAAGATCTATTCCACGGGTTTGCAAATGGCAAAACCATGCAGTTTTCATGACACGTTCAAAAATAAGGTTGAAATCGCCCACAATGAGCAATGGAAGTTGGGTCACACTTCCAAAGTCATGTGTCCAATCACCCAAGTAAACTACCGATATGATTGCTGCTGTTGAGTTTGCAGCAGGTTGATACGATCTCAACCATCAAATTTGCATCTGCCGATATTTAGACCATGTTTGGTGCACGAATATAAAGCAGTATCAAAAGTATGGAACTCTACAAAGAGTGCATGCAAATCGATTCTATGTGACTTGTGTCGAGTCGTACCCAGAGTTGTAAACCTCCAATCACTTGTATAAGCTTTTATTCAGTGCCTTGGTTTTCCTAAAACCTGCCCCGAATCTTAACATGTAGACATTCTGCAGATTTCACCAAACATGGAACGGATTTTAGAATTGTAGGTGTACATGCACCATTCGGCGCCATCTTGGGTCAACCTCAAGCGGATATGGGAACCGGTAATAGGCCATTGTGCCTGAGCAGGGGATCCGGGGAAGGTTCACGCCCACGGAATTTCACAAAAACCTGAAAACAACACACGAAATTGGGTACATTAACTCTCCTTCAAATCTCATAGGGTCATTGATTTAACAAATCTACTAAAACTTTTGGGGGTTCTCTGTTCAAGGCCAATGAAATGCAATGCCACCACATCATGGTTGAGCTAATAATGGAAAAGGCAGTACTGTTTCCGTCACCCTAAGATCACCAATGTATTATGTATGGGCTTAGGAAGCCCCATAAAACATGATTTGGGAGCACAGTCACAGGAATCAGGAATTATGCAAAAACAACCCAAACACATGAAAGGCATTGCCAATGCAAAGAAGGATCAGAGATGTGCTCAAACCCGACTTCAGACAATGGGGCAACCATGTAGATTTGATTGTTTCAATCTGAAAATGTCAAGGTAAACCTTTCAATTAATGTCTTACCTCGAGCGGTGATTTTCCACCCCCTAGAGCAAGAATGGTTTCTCGGAACTTGTGACCTGTTTCTACAACAGCCTGTTGCAGTACAGAAGATCAATCAATCAATCAACCAATCATACCAAATTCAAGACGATGGATTTAACATGCAAAAGAGTCATATGAACTCACAAAAGGAAAGTGACTACTAGAGGCAATATTAATAACATTAGAGAAGAAACAGAGATCATTTAGAAAAACTGATCATGCCAAGAAATATTGTTTGAAAAGCAGTCAAATGTGTGTTTTACGGAGGGCATTCTAAGAATAGAGGCGTACCTTATGGTTGTCCAACCCAGCATCTTCAAATGCCGAGAAAGCATCAGCTGACAACACCTCGGCCCACTGGGTGTTAACATATCCAAGTATAAAAAAGAAGCATGAAAAATAATAGCAAAAAATGAGAAGAAGAAAACAAATAACAGAGAGCCTGCAGTTACATCATCATCATAAAGACCACCCATGATTAGGAAGGATGGATGCCTTTTTGACGCTAGAAATCTTTCAAGCTTAGACTTCACGGATGATCTTTTGTGTGTATAGAAAATAAGGTTACAGGTGATGGGTGGATTAAGATTTCACATGTACGACATGGTGGCCCCAAAGTGCTGGGGTGTTTTAAGCATTGCGTAAAACAAGGTGTTGTAGACAATTCCAATACCATGAGTGACTGAAGAGGTGGATTCCAATGCGTGCCAAAGATGCATGCATGTGCAAGATCTAGACCACGTTCATGTATGGCTCAACTTAAACACACCCCTATCCTAAAAGCCAGGCTGGTCCGGTCATCAGGTCGGTCACACTCATACATCGACTATAAGGCCTTTGTTGATTTCCTTTCTAACAGTCCATTTTCCTCAAACAGGTGTAGCACACCTGACGATTGGATTGGCGGATGGACCGGACATGTCCGCAGTTGGCCTGGACCTCGAAGGCTTGAATAAGTGTGTTGTGTTGGCATGTTGGCCTCAATTCACCTCTTCAACCTTCACACTAATCACTATAGCATTTCTCAACCGGAATTATTTTTCATGACTATGAGAACTCTTACACACAAAAATCTGAAACACGTCTCAAAATTCAAATTCAAGAACACGGAATTTCCAAAAACTTGCTCAGAATTAACAACCAAAGGAATCTACTGTTATGAGCAGAATAAGCACAGCATGCCTCTGCAAAAGTGAATCATTATGGATAAGATTTAAAGAAAGATCAATAAACACAAAAGGACAATATAAACACAGATGAAAAGAGTAACAAAGATACCTTGTAGCTATAGTAGCCAGCTGCATATCCACCTATAAATGAACAAATCATGAAAAAATAAGTTTTTTTTAAAGGTAATAAATAAATAAAAACAGAGGAGAATCTTATGAGCTAAAAGTATTAGAAAATTATAGGAAATTTTAAGAATAATCAATGTTTTAAATATCGACGATATCAGCCGATGTATCCCACGATATATCTTGTATCTCACCTGTGAGATATGAAATGCACAAGTAGTGCCGATATATCCCACATGTTCGATCCAATGAGCATTTTCAATTTTCGATCCCTTTTTTTTTTTGTTGAAATTACGTTAAATCAGTGTCAAATAGTTACAAATTCATTGGTTCTTCATGTTTTGCATGAAAAATCATGGATTGGAGCTTTGATTTCGATATCCATTGGTTCTTCATGTTCTCCATTTTTTTTTCAAAATTTTACTTCAACCAACTATCGATTGAGACTAATTTCAAAGTATGTAGTAGTATTTGATTAAATGATCATCACATACACTCTAATTTTGAAATTTGAGTGCAGGAGGTCCGATTTGGGAAATTTTGGAATTTCCCCATTTTTTCCTAAATTGCTTGTAATGTTACACTCCGAACACGAAATCAAGCATATATGAGGGCCGATCCACTGATTTGTCAAGTCGTCATCAATTTTTAGAAAATTAAAATCATTTTTAATTAAAAATTATTAAAATATTAATTTTTTCTCGAAATTTCCCTTCAACCAGCTATCAATTGAGACTAATTTTAAAGTATTTAGGAGTGTTCGATGAAATGATCATCATATACACTCTAAATGTTATGCATTCAATTTGATTCAGGAAGGGGGTGCAGGGGTCAGAGATCTAAAAATCATGAACAGGGCTCTCTTAGGTAAATGGATGTAGAGTTGTGGACGTTGGGAACAGAAGATGGGACGTTGTGGAACTCGCTTATAAAAAGTAAGTACGGTTGCTTAGAGGGAGGATGGTTGACAAAAGATTCTTCAGCCTACAAAGTCTCGACTATATGGAGAGGCATCCTGTCATCGAAAAGGGAGGTTCTCAAAGGGATTAGCATTGCAATAGGTAAAGGAGACAAAACTCGCTTCTGGGAAGACATTTGGGTGGGGGACTCACCTCTTAAAGAAAATTTCCCGAACATGTATCGGCTCGCTCTGTTCCGATCCATCCTGGTGGCTGATTGCTATTCTAGAGTCGGGGACGAAGGTGTTTGGAACATCAACTGTAGAAGAAATCTACATGATTGGGAGATCGACGAATGTGTCTCTACAAAGTCTTATCATCAGTTGTAATCTAGATCATATGCGTGAAGACAGGCTTGTTTGGAGGTGAGATAGATCTAAACCGTTTTCGGTCAAATCTAGTTATATGTCCATAGCTTCAAACTCTTCAAGGGTGGAAAATATCATGATGGGAAAAGTCTGGAAATTCAAAGTTCCTCCAAAGATCTTGGTTTTTCAGCTAGCTAGTAGGGAAGAAGAAAGTACTGACCATCGACAACTTGAGGAAGAGGGGAATGATAATCACTAACATATGCCTTTGTTGTATGGCCGATGAGGAATCGGTGGATCATCTTTTTGTTCACTGCCCCTACACTGTTCGCGTGTGGTCAGCTATCCTCAGTTCTTTCAATATTTCTTGGTGCTTCCCTCCCTCATTTGATGGTCTGCTAAAAGCTTGGCTTGGGCCAAAATTAGGGAATCATATAACCACGATGTGGAGAATGTGTCTGTTGGCAGTTTCGTGGTCGGTTTGGGAAGAAAGAAATGGGAGATGTTTCAACGGAACCTCTAAATCGTCAGGTTCAACAATTCAGAGAGTTCAACAATACTTAGCAGAATGGGGTTATAATTTGATTAATTTAAAGGAATATAATATGATAAGCATCGGAGATTGTCTTTCTTGCTAACTCAACGGGAGGATCCTCGTCTGTTGTTCTTCGGTTTCATCAATATAATCTCTGTTACCTTTTTCTTTTCTTTTTTTAAATGTTATGATTTAAAAGTGTGCATTAAGGTCTTTCTTAACAATCCATGAAGTTTTATTGAAAAATTCAACCATCTTCCCAATGTTTCCCCATGTTTCCTAAAAAGTACGATAAATTACCCAGTACAAACGATATATTCCATGCGATAACCAATACGTATTTGTATCCCAAGGATGCGATATGTAGAGCGATATTGATATTTCGAACACTGAGAATAATAGAAAAAATAAACAAACCTGCAAATATATGGCTGAAACTACAAAGGAACCTGTCCTCTGGCAGCGGCGGAACGACTTGTGTCTTTTTACTTATTCTTTGATCAATATCATAGACAGATTCTGACCCATCAGGAACATACTTTGTGTGCAGTTCCAAATCTACACTTGCAAATCGTATCTGTAAAATAAAAACAAGGTGGCAAATTATTATGTACCTGGACGCATTAAAAGGACAGTACAAAATACATAGCAGGATAGCCACTAAAATAAGAAAGGGGGCCCAAAAGGTTAGCCATTTGAATCCTACTAAACCTACACAAGCCAATTTCACATGATTGGGGAGACCCGGATCATCTAGTGGGTTGATGCGGACCCCAACCATGTATGTTCTGTTAGGGGTGCAACTTGAGCGGGTTGGGTTGGGTTGAGGGTCAACCCAAGCCCAACCCACAACCCAACCAGACCCAAATCCCAATCGAGGTGCCCAACTCAAACCCAAAGCAAAAGTCCTATGTACTCGACCTGATCTGACCTCAAGCCAACCAAAATACATTTAATTATTCCCAACCCAACGTAACCTAACCTGAATAAGCTCAACCCGAACCCAACCCGAATTCAAATCAGGTTGGTGTTTTCCAACACGAACCCAAGGACCATGACAGCCCAACCCCACCCAACAGACAGGTTGGGTCAATCAGGTTCAGGTTGACCCAAACCCAAGTTGCAGCCCTATGTTCAGTAACCCAAAAGTCAAGCCAGTCAGATCGTCAGTGGGCCCGATGTATCTAAAAAAATCACACGTGAAGCCCAATCAATGAATTGATGAGCCTGATTTAGGATCCATGGTACAGATTTCTTCTTCTGCTGCTGCTTCTTCTTTTTGTTTTTTTAGTTTTTTGAAGATTGTCAATGGTACAAATTCAGTAGAGCCAGCCTGGCAAATGGCTCGGATCTAGGATTGGGGTGGTAGCAACTAACAGGGCTCTGCAAATAATTTCAAGGTGGCACATTAAATGCATTAATTATAGCTCCACTTGCTCCAGGATAGCAGGAACCATATCTTGCAATTATGAATAGGAGAAATCGTGTGTACCAAGTTATTTCTTCAGAAAATAAATGACATTGTTTCAACATCCAGTTCTGACAGCGATCAAGGTGGACTTTGGACTCCATCAAAGTTTGGAGCTATATATTCATTCCAATTCAAGTTTTTGCCAACTACGAAGAGTTGTGATGCATGCCTAAGATTAAACAGGTCTGTGTATCTAGCTGCCTATGCAGCAACAAGATGAGTTTCCCAACTGAAGAACTCCGTCATTAGGATAAATATATCGTAGTAATATACAATCAAAATTATGATAAATATATAGCATGATGCATTGTGCTAAATTGGGGGCATCATCATTAGCAAGACAACCAAAAGCAACTGGAAGTGCTACCAGAGCTCCACTGTACCATCTTTCAAAACATGGAAAAAGTAATGCAAGTTTAACGTCATAATAGTATTGCGTAAGATAGAAGGTATCATTCTAAAATCAAAACTAGAACTCCTAATGAGTAAATGCAAAAGGGATTGGGCATCAAATGCATCTTCATTAAATATATTTTTTTAAAGATTACATCTTCATTCAAAGATCAATGTTTAAAAAATAAAAGAAAATTAGTAGAATAAATCATTAAAATAAAGCCCACGATGAAGGATCAATGATGCCAAGTAATGCAGGGGCATTTTCACACCGGGCTTTAGTGGGGTTGCCTGTGGGATGCAGAGGCACACTCGGGGTGGGTGGCCCGTGTGAGGCGGGTGGCTCGTGTGAGGTAGTACCCATGTGAGTTGGGGCCCACGAGGGGGGTTTCGGCCGAGGTCCTAACCCATGAGATGTGGGGCCTGGGTAATGAGATAAAGGGATTGATTCGCCATGCTCTAACAGTTCGAGCTGCTTTTAGAGCAAGTGGTTAATTGTCCTGCATCAGCAAGGACTGTCCATCATTGTAACCTATGGACTCCACAAAAGGTGGGCCTCACCTTAAGCTTTAGAAGATCAGTGCCTGGGCAGATGAGAATAATCCGCTTGTCCAGGCGGATCATTTTTATCTGCCTGCCGCGCTAACTGGGTCAGTGTTCGACAATGCATTAGGGATCAATAAATAAATAAATAATCAGAGTTGTACATTCCAAATGGCAGGCCCCACAATCAAAACTGTCAATTTGCAGAACTTCATACATTGGCCCAATATCGATGAGCACATGAATCTAACCTGTCGAAGACTTAGTGAGCCTGCACGGAAAGTCCTCGCTGCAAGAAGCTTCAAATAAACTTCTTCAGGAAGATTCTCTCCAGTTTCATAGTGTTTTGCAATACTCAACAGAGTATCCCTGCAGCATCCAACGAGATAATAAAATATATGCAGTCAATACCAATAGGAGGATGCAATTCATTTTCAACACGCTGTAAAACGTGATGCATTTAGTTCTGACACGCAAAATTATCTGACAACAGACAGTAAACGCAGTGACAGAATAATGGAATTGGCTTAAGAAATATAATGTAGGGAGGAATTTCGTTTAGACCATGGTACCTGTGATAACACCAATTTTCCATGAACTGGGAAGGCAGTTCAACAGCATCCCACTCTATTCCCCGAATACCTGAAACTAGACCTTCATCTTCCTTGGTGAGCATATGCTGAAGTGCATGACCGAACTCATGGAAGACAGTCTCAACCTACATACATAGAAATCAGTTAAGATCACAGCTGGCAATAAAAAAGGTAGTTTTACCAAGACGTAAAACATAGTGCTCTGCAAGCCCCACACACATCCAAGGCATGCATTGGACCGCGTTGTACCCGGCCCAAAAATCAGGCCAGTCAACTCATCAGGTAGGCCACATACAAGAAAAAGAAATAGACGGTTCCAAGAAAAGACAACAGTCCACATTCAACATACAAGATCAGCCTGAGCGAGAAGTGGACCATCCTGACTTTCGGGCCAAGTCATCTACACAGTTGAGCATTGGCGTTCTCGTTCACTGATTACACAACTATCTGCAAAAGTATTCACACACTACCCATTTTCTCATGTGTTCGCTAAATGCATGGCTTAATTCTAAACAAGTGTTTTTTTTTTTTTTAAAGATTCTTAACACAAGTTGTTACCTGTAAAGCTCTTCTAAAGCACTTTGGTGAAATAGCCAAATATAAACGCCATTTGAACAAATGAATTCCAGTAAGCAACAATGTTTACCTCACGGAATGTCATAAGGCTAGGTTTGTCCCCTACTGGAGGAGTTTGATTGCACACCATGTGGGCAACAGGCAACCTAGCAGAGGCACCATCACGTGCAAGTGCACGACTTCGGCCAACAACCTCATCCATCCACGCTCCACCACGTTTTTCGGAAGGCCTAGAGTAAGGGTCAAAATAGAAGTACGAAATTGGATTGCCTGCTGAATCTTTGACACAGTAAAATCTGACGTCTTTGTTCCAAACCTGGAAAACAAGTGAAGATGTATGATCAGCATGTATGTTTAACATTAAAAGGACCAAAAGAGTAGGCAATGATGAGACTGCTTATATGTTACCGGGGCTAGGCCATCAGCTGATTCAATGTTGATATCGAAAAGCATCTTGGCAAGACTGAAAAGGCCATCCATAACTTTTGGCAATGAGAAAAATGGGCGTAACTCTTCCTGCAGAGTTAAAAACAGAAGAAAACAAATAAACCATTTGAACAAGGCTTTAAGTAGCTTCTTTTACCACGAAGAACCTCATACAACATTAAGCTAGAACATCAGCCTCTGCAAGCATGCACACACAAGTATTTGTCAACATCAAGAAATATGTACTTTCATTTGCGCTCCTTAATAGTTATCCGAGCATGCCGTTAACAAATTGCCTTTAATGCATGCAGTCAAAACCTTATAGTATCCATTTTACTTAATTATGGCATTGTTAAATCTCAGACACTTAAGACTGGAATAGAAAAGGTAAGCCACTACTCTGAGTTCCGAGTTACGTAATAAGAACCGCTAGTTCTCTACTGTAAATCACAGCCTCATGAAGCTAACCATTGGAGGTTGATGTTAGAAGCTTGAAAAAAAAAAAAATTTGCTAAAAAATTATCTCTAGACATGATAACACATAAAAAGGGTACACTGTTTTTTTCAAAAAAAAAAGGTACACTGTTGATCTCAACAGACCTTCATTGGCTGACAAATTCACCAACCCATTTACCTCCCAAAGAAGAAGCACGAAAGAAACATCCATTCACCAACAAATATCACCAATCTCCTTCACTAAAACATTGAACAGAACTCCAAGACACAGACTGAATGTCATCCTTCCTAATCTCCCAAATTTACCAGAACTCATAACTAGAAGAGAGGGGAGGTATGGAATCAAATCTACCTCGTTGATGTCATACTTTGCCTCACGAAGCCTCTCACTCCAAAAGCCAGTGTCCCAATGATTCAAATCATTAGCTTCTTCAGCACCTTTATCTTTAGAAAAGGTCTTCAGGTCTTCCATATCTACATACAACAAAAGAAAATTAGATCACTGAAACTCTTTTCTGCATTATTAGATTGCTGTGGCAAAGAGGCAAACATAGAGGCATACAGAGATGGAAAGATAGAGTTTTGATTGACTAAATGTTGAATTAGCTATCATACAATTGGACATGGTCATAGAACTTTGGAAAATACCAATTTCAGAATAAAAAGAAATCACGACCTAAATGTTTTTCTATTAAGGTTCTGTTTGGGAGCTTGGAAAATAAAAGTATAGTGACGCTTTCTTTGAAAGTTATTTTCCAAGAAAACATCATCATCATCTAAGCCTTATCCCAAGTAATTGAGGTTGGACATGAATCCTGTTCTGCCATTCTGCTCCATCAAGGTTCCAAGAAAGCATTTGAACTTTGAAGAGAAAATCATATATATATATATATATAGGGGACACGTAGGATATCTTTTGATACTTTTTCTATGAAAACACATTCTTGAAAATGTTTTCCACCAAAAGTGAACTTCCAATCAGGGGTAAATGTCATTTTCCTTGGAAAGTATTTTCCACCAAAAAACTTTCAAGAATTCACTATGCTTCATTAGATCGTGGCCGCTTTCAAATGGGAACCACATGGTCATGCTAATATGACAGATTTTCCTATATCCTGGTCAGGCTATTGGAGACAATATTGGCCTCATACAGTTGTCTTTGGCATTCACAGTTATAAGGTAATTCCAAAAATTTTCAATCACGTGTATCTATCTAAGCAATAGTGATCTTCGAATAAAAAATTAGTACCAAGAAAAAAGAAAAAAAAAAAACTTCTAATAGAGGAACTTTGCAGTTTTTCATATGATTTGAAGCAGATTACAGACATCCACCGTATAAGCTTAAGACTCACAGAGAGTGAGAATTGTTGAAAGAATGATCCTCAGCGTGATATGAGAGAATTGATATGTACAAAACAAGCAGCACGCTACCTTGGACTGAAGCATCCCAAGAAGCAGTACGCAGCTTTTCCAGGAGCTCTTCTGCCTTTTCAATTGTAGCCATTTTCATTGCCATGCTTACCTTGACAGAAGAAAAAACTTCATTAGTATGTAAGAGAGGGGCAATGCAAAGCAGCAGTGCATCATACCTCAGCATAGTTATTGTATCCAAGAAGCTTAGCCTTCTCCAATCTAAGTTTCAGAATTTTATCAATAATTGGTGTATTATCAAGGTCTCCACTTGAGGCACGGGTTACAAAAGCACGGTACACTTCTTCACGCAAAGATCGATTCCGTGCATGTTGCATAACAGGCATATAGCATGGAGCGTCCAATGTAATCAACCATGGCCCATTTTCAGCAGTAGCATTTTCATGACCCTAATGTGAAAACAGAAGGCATATTAACCATATGAAGTAATTAAAGTAAAATACAACCCAAAAAGCAAAACTTTAGGTTGGACATATTTTTTTTATTTATTTTTAGGTAGGACATATTTCAACCAACAAAACAATGAGATGCTCATTCCTGGCCTTTCAAACAGAGATACCTTAGACAAAGCTGCTTGCGCTGCCAAACCAAGTGATGTAGCAGGAAGGCCTTCAATTTCCTTCTTATCTGTAATCAATTTTTCAAACTTTTTGGTGGCATCTAGAACATTCTCTCCAAATTTTTGTGACAATTTTTCCAGTTCCTGCAGTACAATTCAAGGAGATGCAGATAAAATGCCTGAGGCAAGTAACTTCTTAAATGCCAAAACAACCCCATATGACAGCACTAGGATCAGTCTAATTAAAGAAAACAAAATGGAAATATCATGCAGTGATGCACACCTGCTCAACTTTATTAAATTGGTCTCTTTTATCATCTTCGAGGGAAACACCATTGAGAACCGCTTCCTTTATCTGGGCTGCAAAAACACAAGATTAAGTTATATGGTAAAATTGCTCTGGATTGACTGCACAAATTCTTTAAATACAAGAAGCTAACCAATGACTATATTCATGCATATTACAAACACATGAAACCAGATGACCAATAAAAAGTATCAGAATAGCTAACAAGCTGGACAGAAAAGCATAGGCTTTTAAAATAGTGATAAGCATAGTCTCCAAGGAGCTTCAGAGTCTGACCTCTCTGGGAGTTGGGAGCCTAGAAATCATGAGAAAAATAAGTACTTAGAAAGAGTTGAATGGGCCCACCAGTTCAATGTCAATGGCTGCTTGCTGGGAAACCAGGGGTTTCTGGTGTTGGCAGTGCAGTAGGAGACAAGGAAGACTTAATCAAGCTTGCATTCTGCCATCTGTGGGCCTGATCAAGATGTGAGACAGCAATCAGGCAGAAATGGAAGTGACAAAGGTGTGACATGCAGCTGTTTCGAGAAATTGTAGGCCCTTTGGAGCAGTTAATAGTTGAAGGTGATTCTAAGAGTGCTATTTCTTGGGACTCCAGCACTACCCATGCACTATCCATGCAACTTGAAGGTGCCCTACCCATGCATCTTGAAGGGGCTTTTGCCATCCCCTTTTTATATATTTTCATCAGGTAGGTGAGAACTCTTACCTGGTGTTTTGGTGAAGGGAGCTGTGTGGACAGATATGTATCAGTTCCTTTAACTGTTAATGGATAGTTTCATCCTTTCCATTTCTTACTTATTTTATAGGTAAGCTGGGCTGGAACCTGAGACCTCAATGTTGAAACACGCCCGTCTACCATTGAACTACAGGCTTGAACACTTTCAGTTTTTTACTTCTTCTTTTTTTAACAGTCTGTTTCTTACCAAAGTTCCATAATCGATTAATAATTTTATTATTATTTTTTTTTTTTAAAAGGTAACAGTTTACATCCATGGTTAAAAATAATTTTAAAGAAAAGAAAAAAAAAAAAAAAGTGGCCCACACTAGCATCAAATAGCCTAATGCGTTAGTGACCCATGGTTCCCCATCTCAGTTCCAATATAGATTGAGCAATTGCACTGCAGCGGTGTGAACCATGGTGACACTTCCAAAAATAGTCCCCAGTTAAATTTTAATGGTTACCACTTGCACATCAAAGAACGAGTCACCCAAACCAAGAGGGGCAGTTAAAGCATTCTTACTCCAATAATATGCATTTACGGTGTCAACTCTGTATTTAAAAGTTCAAAATTAAAAGAAAGAAAACATGGATAGACAGTTTCCTAAGTCAAATTACATATAAGTGGCCAGTGAACAAAATGGTAACCAGTCAAATTACATTTTCAAGGGGGTGGAGCAGGCATCAAGGATCTCAGGTGCATGAATAGGGCTATGCTCAGGAAATGGATCTGGAGGTTAGGATTGGAAGATGGCAGTTTGTGGAGTTCGATAATCAAGTGCAAATATGGAAGATCGCACGGGGGCTGGTGGACGAACCCATAGTCTAAGTACAAGGTTTCGACCATCTGGAAGAACATCTCTCACCTTCAAAAAGAGGTTCTCAGAGGGGTCAGTTTTGAGCTCGGTAAGGGCAACAAGATCATATTCTGGAAGGATATTTGGGTAGGTGACAGTCCCCTCAAAGATGTGTTCCCGACTATTGACAGATTGGTTTCCAACTCAAACATAACTATGGCTGATTGTTTCTCCTTCATAGAAGGAAAGCTGGTTTGGGACATCTGCTGCAGAAGACATCTCGAAGATTGGGAGATCTCCGACTATGCCAAGCTGCTAGAAGCGTCTACAGGACTAATCCTAACCCCATCGCAGAGGATATAATCATTTGGAAATCGGACAAGTCCTCGCGATTCACAGTCAAGTCCTTCTACAACACCCCCCCCCCAAAAAAAAAAAAAACCTTAGCTTTTGCTTGGTTGGTTGCCAACAAGAGCATTCTGACTATCGACAACCTGAGAAAAAGAGGGATGATGCTACCCAACATCTGCCTTTGCTGCATGAAGGAAGTGGAATCGGTTGACCATCTTCTAGTCCACTGTCCTTTCATCTACCTCATATGGACAGTATTCACCAGAAGGTTCAACATTAAATGGTGCTTTCCTGGGTCGGTTGATCTGCTGCTCAAAGCCTGGCACGGCGTCAGGATAGGGAAGCCAAAAACGCAGATTTGGAGAATGGCCATCCTTGCCATTTGGTGGTCAATTTGGTTGGAAAGAAACAATAGATGTTTCCGCAACTCCTCCTCCTCCTCCGCGGAGAAAGTTGCCTTCAAAGCACTCAATTTGGTGATCGAATGGGCCACGTATGACACCTCCTTAAGGGAAGTGGATTTTATTTTCCTTGTTGCTTAATGGCTTACGTCAGCTCGGCGTAGCCTTCTCTTTGTTTTTCCGTTTTTCTCTTTCTTTTTGTTCTCTTTTCTCTTGTAGTTTCGCTCCTTTTTTTAATGAATTTGTGTTATCTCTCAAAAAAAAAAAAAGGAAATATTTGTAAAAATATATTGAAGAACATATATTTCCAACAGCCTTGCTAAGCACAAATGTGTGTGCAATAAAGCTCACGCGCACACCACACATGTGCTAGCATGGCATAGTAGGTCTGAGATCCATTCTATCTATCAGAACAGCACCACCACATTGATGCCCTAGCACAAGAATCAGGTTGGTCCAGTGGTCAGGTCAGCCGCCAGCCACATTTTGCAAAACAAATGGACAGCCCTGAAGTTTTTTAACCCATTGACGTGTTTCCAATGTTGGAGCTTATGTGCTGAGTGGACCAGATTTCCAACATGTACAAGATCAGACCCACCTGATGGATGGATTGGATCTCGCACCTATGTGCAATGTTGGCACATGCATGGTGTGTACATGTACTTTATTGCACACACGATTGAGCTTTGCAAAGCTCAAATTTCCAATATCAGATGCCGTGAACTATCTACAATATTGAAGGGTCAATCCCACTGCAAAGAAACTATAGAATAATTGGTTTCTAATGAAATCTATATTGTTTGCATAATTGCATGCGTTAATGCTATATGGAGTCAATAAGGTGCAGAATAATTACCTTCCACTATACGTTTGCGAGCATCACTCAATGTTTGCCAAGATGAAGATTCTTGAATAGACTTGAACGCATTGTAAATGGGTTTGCTTTGTCCTAATCTAAGCTGAAATTTAACCTTCTCTGGCTGTGAAACAAACACAAGCAGCATTAAAAATCTAGAAGTTGGAACGGAGGAGTCCAAGCAACCATTATAATGCAGGAGTAGTAAAGAATGGATTGGGCCATAAACATGTTGGTTTCAGCTTTCAATATCAGAGGAAAGATTGTAAACACTTTGCACCATCATGGATAGCCCATACAGCAAACAAAATGGCCTCCTCCATCAGACGATCTTAACCGTCAGGTGCTCGATGAGCTGCAAATGGACAGTTTAGGCAACGATGACATTCAGAGCAGAAAAAGAAACTACCAAATGAGTGATATGGGACTTTGTATTGACGAAAATTGGAGTTCACCGCGCGTTCATGATCAGGCCCACAAGATGAACGGTAGATTACAGAAAGGTGGGCCCCAACATCCAAAACTCATACAACACCTCTAGAGGAAAGTGGTATTAAAAAACAGTGAACTGAACCAAATGGCGTAGGTAACAGCACATGCAGGCCCACATTTCGACCTTCCAAACAGTCTTTCCGGTGAACCTCATCACAGATGGCCAGTCATGCTGCAATAATCTCCACCGTTGGAGAGGAAAAAAAAAAAAAAACCGTCAATAACAGTTTGCTTGAAAATGGCAATTCAGCCAATGGTCTGCAGTCGTCGACTCATCGTCATCATTGCTAATGGGTCCCACCAGACGAACGGTCTAGATAGCAGCACAGTGGGCCCACCTCATTATTGCCGCCCAAATAGAAATTTCCCATTTTGTTCACACAAATATTCAAACCCTAGAATTCAAATTTTTTTTTTAAAAAAAAAGCACCTGAACTTCGTCGATAGCAGACCGAAGTTCTGAACAATCCTTCACAGACTTCAAGTGATTAACGATCCCCCAAACCACCTGCAGACGGTCAACGATCTTCTCCAACGGCTCAACCAAGCCCGTCCACGTGGGTTCCACCTTCTTCTCCAGCTCAACCAGATCGCTCTCCTGCAAATCCAAACCACCCAATCCATCAATCACAGAATCCAACTGTCCAGACGATCCAAAAGCAGAACCTACAATAAATCCCGTACGAGATTCTTCAGCAGCGCTCGGATCCCAGGCCGGACGTGCTTCGGTTCAACGACGTCGAACGGAGGGAAGACGAAGTCCTGAAGCAGAGGGTTAGAACCGAGATTATCTTCGAGGGCACTTTCGGAAGCCATGGAGCAGAAAGGAGAAAAGCTAGAGATGGGAGAGGTGGATCTGAAAGGTGTTTTATAGAGGCAGGGAGAGTAAAAGGGGCAAGGATGTGATTTTGGCAAACGCCGGGGGTAAAAATGGGAAGAGCGGAGAAGAAGGAGAGGGAGAGAGCGAGAGATGGAAATGGTGCAAGTAGTCGCACAGAGCATGTTGACGAATACAAACCATGCGACGGTTTTTCGACAAGCGTAATTTTTCCGCATCTTCGCCTTTTCAAAATGTAGAGGATAAGGAAAGAGATTTTTTTTTTTTGTTTGAACTGGATTCTGCACACGTGTGAGAGATATATGCCGTCCGTCTACTGGCCACGCTGTGTATCAAGGGTCAAGGTGGAGAATAGAGGTGACGATAGTTCGGTCACAAACTTGAAATCAGATTGGCTTTTCGACCAGCGTAATTTCTCCGCATCTTTGCCTTTTGGAGATGCAAAGGATAAGGAAAAAGAATTTTTTTTAACTGGATTCTGCACACGTGTGAGAGATATGTGCCATCTGTCTACTGGCCACATTGTGCATCAAGGGTCGAGGTGGAGAATTGAGGCGACGATAGTTCGGTCACAAACTTGAAATCAGATTCCGTACTGAGTTACTTAGTACACATTTATCTTACTGAGTAGACTCTTTTGGCCCATTGTGAATGTATGTGATTTATCCACGCCGTTAATCCATTTTTACGGCTCATTTTAATGGTTGAGCCCAAAAATAAAGTTTATCAAAAGGTTAAGTTGACCACACTACAGGAAACTGTGGGAATAGGACGCAGATTGCGTCCTACCCCTCCTGGACGGTAATCCGTCCAGGCAGGGCTCTGTGGGGCCCACCGTGATGTAAGTGTTTTATCCATATCGTTCATAGTTATTCTAAGATTATTTTAAAGTATGAGCCAAAAAATGAAGCAGGTACATGGCTTACGTGGATCACAATGTGGGGATTGAACTTCCACCATTAAAAACTTCTTTGGGGTTAGAGAAGTTTTGGATCAAGCTTATATTTGTTTTTTTACTTCGTCCACGCCTGCATGACCTTATTAATAGCTCCGTTGCTATTAAAAAAATATTAAAAAAAACATCCCAGGGACACTTAGAAATGTTTCAATGTAGGGTGTCATTATCACTGCAGCTTCCTTTGGTGTGGTCCACTGGAGATGTGGACCTGCTTCATTTTTACGATCATGCCTTACAATAATTTGAAAAAAGTGATCAACCGAGTGGATAAAATACTTACATCAGGATAGCCCCACAAAGCCCTGTCCAGGTGGGGTAGGACGCAATCCACGTCCGTACGAATAATGATTTTCACCGTTGAAACCTTTATAGCCCCCATAGTAAAGTTTATTGTTCATCCAACTTGTCTATAAAATCACGTAGACATGGATGAAGGGAAAACATAAATATAAGCTTGATCCAAAACTTCAATGGCCATTAAGAATTTTTCACTGGTAGATGCTCAATTCGCACTGTTTCGTGTGGTGTGGTCTACTTGAGCTTTGGACATGCTTAATTTCAATATAAAACTCTGAAATTATCTGGTAAAATGGATGAACGGAGTGGATAAAATACATATATTACAGTGGGCCCCACAAAGTTTACTGTGGTACCCTTGGCGTACTGAGTTACTCGGTACGCAATCCGTTTCCCGCAGACCTTACCCGTAACCCGGGGGGCGTCGGTAGATCCAGGGTGGGTGGGATCCCTGACCCTGGGGCCCACCTTTATGCATGTTCCTTAAATCCACGCTGTCCATACATTTTGAAAACTCTTTTTAATGCATAATTTCAAAATTAAAGCAGGTCCAATTCTCAGGTGGACCATAATAATGAAACAGTGTTAATCTACCATTAAAAACTTCTCGTGAACCACAAAAGTTTTGGATCAAGATAATACTCGTGTGGTCTCTTCATCACTGTTTTTTTTACGTTATCAACAGGTTGGATGGAAAATAAACATTTCAGTGGCTCCAATGAAATTTTAACGGTGGAAATAGCATCCCGACTGTTTCGGTTGTACGGTGAATCTAAGATTTGGATCTGCATCATTTTTGGGATTATTCGATAAAATGAGCTTTCAAAATGGATGGACGGTGAGATGCATGTCACATACATCACAGTGGGCCCCATAGTCAGGGATCCACCCAACCTTTGGACTATTATCACACGAGCTTCCTCCATTCATGTGGTCTATACCGCGCAAGCATCTGTACCGTAGGGCCCACACGTCGTGTGTTTTACATCTAACCCGTCCAAAACATCACATCCACCGTAAAAATGTGAGACCACGTTAATCGAACACGGATTAGCTACCGACAGGTTGAGTAGCGAACCCTGCTACTGAAGTGACGTCAGGCCCCACTATTATATATAGTCTGTATCCACATCAATGAATCCATGCTAATGAAGTGACGTCAGGCCCCATTGTTATATATAGTCTGTATCCACATCAATGAATCCATTTTTAAATATCATTTTAGGGAATGAACAAAAAAAAAATAAGTTATATCTAAAGCTTGAGTGGGCCCCACCACATCAAACAAGGGGAGAGTGACGCCCACCATTAAAAAATTTTAAGGGCTATGTAAGTTTTCAATCCAATATTTGTGTTTTCACTTGATTTATGCATATATTAGCTTAGTGAACAGGTTGGGTCTCAAATAAATATCATGCGTATTCAAATAAAGTTTCAATAGTCCACGTCATTTTCTTAATTTTTTAGCATCGTCCACTCGCAATTTCGATCTACCTCACTTTTTTACTCATATCCCAAAATGATGTTCATGAATGAATGTAGAGAAATTTACGTCTGTAGACCCCACCTTTTATCCAGTGATTTTTTGGAAGCAATACAAACTTAGTATACGCACCTGGACCTCCTCGTATGGAGTTAGAATTTCAGGACGAAAATACCCCTGCCTTCCTTTCGAAGACGAGCGCTAACGCTCCTCCAACCGAGAGTTGTACGAACGGCTCAAAAGAGATCAAAGTTACATGGCCCCACAGTTATGTATTTATTATATCCACAACGTTCATACATATTTCGAGATCATTTCGGAGCATTATCCCAAAAAAAAAAAAAAATCATATCCAAAGATCAACTAGACTACACCACAAAGAGCAGTGGGAAAATTGATTTTCATCGTTAAAAATTTTGTAAGGCCCACCGTGACATTTATTTTCCATCCAATCTATTCATAAGGTTACAAAGGTCTGTATGAAGAGGAAAAACAAATTTCATAATGATCCAAAACTTCTGTAACCCTTAAAATGGTTTCAACGGTAGACGTTCAATTCCCCACTGCCTTTTACAGTATGGTCCACTTGATAGTTAGATCTATCTTATTTTTCCTCTCAAGCTTTAATATGTAAGCCCCGTATTCTAAACCGTACCGTTCCATAGGCTTCCGCGGTCTTTCCAGTCGAATTCCGGCAACCTTCGACCCTTAATCGGTATTTGCGCGCTACCCTGATTCTCATGCCGTCAGCCCAAGTAGACTCAACTCAGGACTTATATCATAGCAACCGCGCCGTCGACGCGGTTCCGATGCCACGACTCGCGCGCTGATGTGATACTCTGGCCAAGAGATGTGGGCCAATGTTCGGTGCGAGAAAAACGCCGCGCGTGCGAATTTCGAGAGAATCTCTACAAGGTGTCACATCAATCAATCAACCCATCAATCCCATCATGTCAAGTACACATCACCTTTCACCCTTTCCCAAGCAAGCCCTAAAAGTCAAAAAGTTTCTTACAACCCATACCCTCTCTTACAACTTTTGCCACAAAAGTCAAAAAAGCCTCTTACACCCATCACCACCACATCCATCACTCCATCACCCATCACTCCCTCTCTCTTTCTCCCTTTACAAGTCTCTCTCTCATTTTCAAACTCTCCCAAAGTAAAAAAATTCCATACGTATGAGCTCTCCAACTCTTCCAAGCTACATGTGAGGCCCACCTTTCCATCCCTAGATCTCCCATCCTAGCCATCCATTTCTCATCTTCCTCCATCAAAGAGAAGCACAAGAAGCTAAGGAAGCCAATGGAGCAAGAAGATCAAGCGGTGGGGTGCTTTGACAGGGTAGTTTTAATGTTTTTAAGATGGGCCAAGTGAGGCCAACCGATCAATGGTTTGGATCTCACTTTGGACCCTAAGATGTGGCCGATGGCCCACTTGGATCATCATGATCATTCCATGATGGGGCCATTCTCCATGGACCCCATCATGATGTTTATTTTTCTTGCATATTTAGGGTCATCTAGACCGTCTAATTTAGTGGAGAAGTGATCTCCACCGTTGGATTTTAATTTAATGGGCCTATGTGTAATGGGACCCACTTGATGTATGATTTAGTGCAAGGGAGGGCCCATAGTGCCGGGGTCCCTCCATCACGCGAGTCCCACTCTCTATTGCTCTCTCCCTCTCTACTTCCTTTTTTTTATGTGTGATGATAATGAAGCTGTGTGGCCCATTAGGTTAGACCCCACCCTGAGGTAGGTATTTTATCCGGCCCATTTATAAGTGGGGCCCACCTTATATGTGTAGTACCCACACCATCCATCATTTGATGGCCCACCTAAGCAAGGCCCACCCCAACGCATGTGGGCTACCAAACCGTCCAGCGTCCCTAGACGCTGGACAAAAAGGGAAAGCACAAATGTTTGCTTGTTAACAAGCATTTGGGATGGCCTACTCTTATAGGGCCCACCTTGATTTAGGTATTTAATCCACGTCGTCCATTCCTTTTCCAAGCTTGTTTTAGGCGTTGAGCCAAAAGATGGGACCGATCAGATTTTCAGGCGGGCCATAACATGGCAAACAGTGGGTTTACCATTGAAATATCCCCTATTGCTTCTATACACCGAAACAGGTCCAATATTGGGCTTGTTTTGCTTGTCTTGAGCTATGGAGGGCCATTGGACGGAGTGGATTATCAAACGTGGGCCCCACCTGTGAAAAACCGCAGGAAAACATCTTTTAAAAAAAAAAAAACCATCACAGTAGCTGCTGCTGCTGTGTCAAAGAGGCAGTAGGCGCTGCCTGCGCACCAACGCCCGGGCGGACAGGCGGACAGGCGGACAGGCAGCAACCCACGGCTCTAGCTGTGGGCCCCACCTTGATGTTTAGTTATCATCCAATCCGTTCATGAGGTGGGCCACTCACAACAGTGAGCCCCCTTAAAATTTCAGATCTATACGGCACTCGGGTGGCCCACACCGTAGGAAACAGTGGGATTGAACCTCTACCTTTGAAACCCTTTTTGGGTCCACAAAAGTTTTGGATCAGGGTGAAATTTGTTTTCACCCTTCATCTAGGCCCACGTGGCCTTATCAACAGGTTGGATGGAGCGTAAACATTATGTTGGGCCCCACATGGAGCCCACAGTGATGTAAGTGTTTTATTGCCACCGTCTAGGCGGACGGTGGAGGCCGCTGTGATGTTTGTGTTATATCCCCACCGTCCAGGGACGGTGGGCCTGTTGTGTGTGCGCGTGTGTGTATATTTATATATATATATAATATTATATTATAGATAATATTATATGTACTATATATATATTATTATATCATATTTAATATACTGGTGGTGGGAGGCCCATCTCAATTTACTTATGGCCCATGGTTGAGGCCCACTTTGATATATATGTAAGGCCCATGGGTCGAGGCCCATTTAATGTATTAGGGGCCCATGGGTCGAGGCCCATTTGATGTATTAGGGGCCCATGGGTTAAGGCCCATTAAGATGTACTGGGGCCAATGGGTTGAGGCCCATTTGATGTACATATGGGGCCCAATTGGTGTGGCCCATTTGATACACTTAAGGCCCATAAGATTAGGCCCATTTGATGCATTCTAAGGCCCACGGGTTATGGCCCATTGCAATGCACATAAGGCCCATTGGTGCGGCCCATTGATGTGGCTCACTTGATAAATATGAGGCCCATATGATACGGCTCATTTGATGTATTGAAGGCCCAATGGGATATACCTAAGGTCCATTGCAATGTGCAATCCCAACATGATTTATGTAATGATATTTACGATGAGCGATACCTTGGGAGCAATGGCGGTTTGACGTCCCCATTGCAAGTATAGTGTTGGTTAAATGTCCGCATTATGACTTCCCCTAGGGCCCATACGTGTAATATGTAGGCCATCTAGGCCCATCTTCGTTGTGAACATCATCCATCCCATATAACATGTTTAGTTCCATGACTCATGATCATATGCATCATATGTATGCTTGATATGAGAATGACTGATCATAGCATATGCCTTTGGGCAGATTATTTAGGGGCTCCCGTACAGGGGGTGTTGCCCTACATGAGCGCACGATACGCGCAGGATTGCTGTATGACTGGATAGTGTGATTCATACATTCGCATTGTGTGATATGGTTACTGTACGCCCTAGCGACATCAGGGCCGTAGCCTTCACAGACGTATCGTGATTGGCAGAATTGGATACCGAAAATACTGTTCTACATGGGGTGCTATAGATATCCCTGGGTGAAAGTTCCTAAACCCTTATGGTACCAAGAGGTTACTCCAACGTCTAGACCAAGTGGGTACATGAGCGTCGAGTGCCGATTACCAGACAGTTACGCTTTCCACTGTGTCGTGGTCGGTTGGAAGGGGGTGCGGCTTTACCCACCTAAGAGGAGGGGCCAAAGCTAGGCTGAGTCTGACCAGCTCGAGGAATGGGTCCGCTATTGACAAGCCGGGCTCGATATTGGCAGGCGGATAGTGAGGTCTTTTCCACTCACCTTATTGCGCGCGATGGGGCGGCAATCTAGCTTGGAGTGTACTAGAATCCGGTGATATTTTAAATTTTGAGCTGTATCGATATGTGGACTTAGATGAAGATTTGTATGCTTGAGTTGCATTTCGCATTGCATGGCCTTGGTATGGCCGACATCATTCATGCTTTGCATCGCATGGCCTTAGTACGGCTATGGTATTCTTAGCCTTCATCAACATGTTCCGCATTACTCTGATACTGCATAACTGCATTACCACCTTGAGCATACACTTTCACCACCCTCTAAGCTTTCTATAAGCTTATGCACGATTGTTGCGTGCAGGTGACGTTGGATCGCAGCAGCGCTGAGGCCTGGGCGCGTGGCAGATCATTTTGAAGTTTTGTTCATCTTCATTGTATTTCCCTTTATGCTCATTGTACTTGTAAAGTTTTTGATCATAGTGTAAATGTGATGGAGTTTTTGGTTGTTGTTTGTGGGTTATGCCTTTGGTTATGCTTATTACGAATCAAACTGATGTTGAAAATCCTCCTTGTAGCATCCCAGGATCGGAACCTGACGAATAGGCGCTGGGAGCCGAGAATGGGGTTATACGGAGGCTGTCGGCGCCGGATTCGGCGATCGAAAATTTTGTGACCCCGGTTTCCGAGTTTGGGGCGTGACATAATATGAGCTCGCCAAATAGATGGACATTTTGGATATAACACAGACCTCATGATGGGACCCACAAAAGTAACATCACAATATATATATATATATATATATATATATATATATATATATATATATATATATATATATATACACATATATATCACATATATAGTCACCGAAGGCTGCGGCACTACTGCCGTTTTGGTGGCAGCCGAACCGACGATAGTGCCGCGGCAGTCCGACTTTTTTTTTTTTTACATAGAGAACTTTTTCTCCCTTACATTTTCTCTAATACATAATTAAGTAAATATGTATATATAAGAATATAAAGATATTTTTCTATCTTTCAATTCATTTCTTTGTCTATTTATTTAACAAGCATATCTCTTAAACTAGAATGATTTACTTAACATACCACATATGATTTTAGGGTAGGAGAAGGTAATTTAGCCAAACAACCTACTTATTTTCCAAGATTCCATCGGGTCGATGGTCGAAAATCCATTTCATTCGGTTCATGGTCAATTTCAATCACTTCGCGGTCAAATTGAAATTTCAGCGGGGCAAACATGAAATTGAGTGGGGAAAACTAAAAATTTAGCCGATAAAACATGAAATTGAGAAGGGTAAAGATAAAATTAGGGCTGAAAGTCGAGCCGGTTGGTTTAGGTTGGTGCTCAACCCTAACCCAACCCAAGTTTCCCATACCTAAACCTTGACCCAACCCAACCCAATCTTGGGTTGGGAATTCTCAACCTAAACCCAACCCAAGAGGGCTCGACGGGTTGATTAGGTTGAGAATTCCCAACCCAATCTATTGGTCGGGTGTATACGTGCTAATATTTTCATTATTACATTAGTTTATTATATTTCAATATATGACTTATTTTTTGTATCTATGATTTTATTAGGTTGGTCGGGTGTATACGTGCTAATATTTTCATTATTACATTAGTTTATTATATTTCAATATATGACTTATTTTTTGTATCTATGATTTTATTAATTATATACGTAATTATTCATCATAAAGAAATTCATTTTTTTTCTTTAAAAAACCAAGCTAAATATATAGGACTACTCCTTTAAAAAATCATGTAGCATAGCACGCAATCTATTTGGAAGAGAGAAATCCGATATATCTTGTTAGCTTGAGTCTTTGGAAATGACGTGGACAAATGAGACCCGACATCACTAGTATACCTTCTACACAAACAATCCACACTCAATTATAATTTA
Source organism: Magnolia sinica (assembly GCF_029962835.1). Taxonomy (NCBI): domain Eukaryota; kingdom Viridiplantae; phylum Streptophyta; class Magnoliopsida; order Magnoliales; family Magnoliaceae; genus Magnolia; species Magnolia sinica. Next base: position 8,690,715 of record NC_080583.1, on the reverse strand, counting down.
TAAGTAACTAATATATTGATTGGGTTCGGGTTGGGTCAGGCAACCCAAGTCCAACCTAAGTTTTATCAGGTTGGTGTTTGTATAGCCCAAGCTTGAGATCAGACCTGATATATCCTGCCCGAGCCTAACCCAATGTCGGGTCAGTCACGGGTTGGTTGGGTTGAACCCGCCCAACTTTCAGTCGTACATGCAATTGACTGGGACAAACTAGAAATTCAGAGGGGCAAACATGAAATTAAGCGGGAGAAACTAGAAAATCAGTGGGGCAAACTAGAAAATCAGCGGGGCAAATTATGAAATCAGCGGGGCAAACTAGAAAATCAGTGGAGGAAATATGAAAATTAGTGGGGCAAACATGAAATTGAGCGGGGGAAACTAAAAAATCAGCGGGGCAAACTATAAAATCAGCGGGGTAAACTGGAAAATCAGCGAGGCAAACTAAAAGATCAGCGGGGGAAACTAGAAAATTAATGGGGCAAACTAAAAAATCAGCGGGGCAAACTAGGAAATCAGCGGGGCAAACTAGAAAATCAGCGGGGCAAACTAGAAAATCAGCGGGGCAAACTAGAAAATCAGCGAGGCAAACTAGGAAATCAGCGAGGCAAACATGAAATTGATCGGGGCAAACATGAAATTCAACGGGGCAAACTAGATAATCAGCGGGGCAAACTTAACAGATAATTTCATGGCTTGAGCCGATAAATCTAAACGTATCCAATGTTCAAATGGACCACACCAAATGAAATTTTGAATTGAACTTCTATTGTTGATCATTTCTTAGGGGCTACAGAAGTTTTGGATCAAGCTTATAATTATTTTTTCTATTAATCCATGTCTGTGTGATCTTATGAATAGGTTTGTTAACAAACAAACATCACTGTTGGGCCCATTATGGTTTCAACGGTGGAAATCATTATGCCTACTGTTTCCCGTGGTGTGACCCACTTGATCTTTTGATATGCTTTAATTTGGGGGCTAAACCGCTAAAATTAGATGGAAAAACGGATGGACGACATGGATATACTACATACATTTAATGTGATTTTCATGTTTCCTTTGCTGATTTTCTATTTTGCCCAGCTGATTTTTTTTTACATGGAGAACTTTCTCTCCCTTACATTTTTCTCTAATACATAATTAAGTAAATATGTATATATAAGTATATAAAAATATTTTTCTATCTATCAATTCATTTCTTTGTCTATTTATTTAACGAGCATATCTCCTAAACTAGAATGATTTACTTAACGTACCACATATGATTTTGGGGTAGGAGAAGCTAATTAAGCTAACCAACCTAATTATTTTCCAAGATTCCATCGGGTCGATGGTCGAAAATCTATTTCATTCAGTTCGTGGTCAATTTCAATCACTTCGCGGTCAAACTGAAAATTCAGTGGGGCAAACATGAAATTGAGTGTGGAAAACGAGAAATTTAGCAGGTAAAACATGAAATTGAGCAGGGCAAATATGAAATTAGGGCTGAAAGTCGGGCCGGTTGGTTTGGGTTGGTGCTCAACCCTAACTCAACCCAAGGTTCATATACCTAAACCTTGACCTAACCTGGGTTGGGAATTCTCAACCCAAGCCCAACCCAAGAGGGCTCGACGGGTTGATTAGGTTGGTCGAGAGTATACATGTCTATTTGGGAGAGAGAAATCCGACATATCTTGTTAGCTTAAGTGTAACACCCTGGAAATCGGGGGTCGTGCATACGCTCGACTCCCGAGTTCCCGGGGTCACTTATAACTGGTTTTCATTAATATGCGCTTAAATCAAGTTTAAATGCACAGCTTAGAGTTACCTGAAACATGGAACACAACCATAACTAGTCTACTGAAATAAAAAGAGATAAATATATATATACACATGCCCAAAAGAATATATAAGGGTCGCCCAAGGCGTTGCCCAACAAAATTACAAAAATATATTAAAAAAGGATGATAAGCTGAGTTCACCACTCAGCGATCCACAATAGGCTGCTAATCTATGATGAACCGCCCATCAGCTGGAAGTAGAATAGCTCGTCCTCCTCGAACTCATCGCTACCTGCAACTACTAAAGAGTCTGGTTGGTGTTTTAAAACACCGTCCCAGAGTAGGAGTGAGTGATCAACTCAGTGGGTGCTATTAGTCTTAAGTTGCAACAGGCATCAATTTTAATAAGAATTTAATGAAAAGCAATCAATCATAAACATCTATCTAGTCTTGTTAATGTGCATGCATGCAGGATGATATAATGTATGCCCTCACCACAACACTCCCTCGTACGACAACATCTAACGATCGCCAATGCCAACACTCCCTCAGTGCGACCTCGACTGCCGAGTCGCCAACCTAGCTAATGCCATGCAATAATGATGTTAACCGGGTTCTTAGTTAAGTCCATTCATCCAGCAGATTTGAGAATCTGATATACCCCACGTATCAAATGCCCTGAACTAGTTGAGAGGCCAAGACCCCCCAATGTATGTGGCCGAGACCCAGCAATCCTTGACCCTGTCGGGTTTCCCCCATCCCCGACTTCAAGCACATGGGGGGAGCTGAATGTGAGGTCGCTCGCGGTCACTACGGGGAGGCTCGTCACCCCAGCGTAGGCCGACAGCTCGGACATAGTGTCCCATTCCACCATGCCCGGCTCACGAGAATGTGGATCAATATTCCATCCGGTATCGATGGGCTACATCGGTGGTGGGGTGTTCCAGTTTCCATACATATGTGAGCAAACAAGGTTAACAAACTAGGTGGGTCAGCCAATAGACTAAACCGCACGAGCCCAGGCGAGTATGTGGCGGAACGACATCGGGTACAAGCGACCCATGTAGCCTAACTACTGCCGCCCACACGTACTCGTCCAAACCCATGGGTTTAGCCTCAAGGTGGTCCTACCAACGGAACCACCTTCGCTCTCCTCATGTTCCTGACCAACCCAAGGATAGGAATAGTAACTCATAGCATGCCAACTAGCAGGGTTATCATCTAGCATAAAATAATATCATATTTCATATTTTCTCAACATACAATTTAGATTTTCCTATCAAGCAAGCTACTAATATCATGAATCAAGAGTGCATGTGTTTTATGTGGGTTAGTGAGGAAGCTAAGCACTTCCTATACTTAATAGAACCAAATCACACAAGAGTTAATGGATCATACATACTATGAGGCAACATCATATGAGAACCAAACAAGACAAGTACATGCAATCATCCATTTAAACCAAATCATACGAAAGGCAACAACATTCCATAACCATTTCATGTGAAAGGATCAAGGGTGTGGTCTTCCCTAGGTTTGTCTAGATTCTTAAAATGCATCATACAAGCAAGCAAAATCATTAAACTCATACTAAAATTGGTGCTAGGCCACCTAAGAACAATAGTCCGCACCTTAAGAGGAGATTTTCATTCTTTGAGATCTTAGGGTTTGGGGATTTAGGTAAAACCACAATTTCCTAAATCAAAACCAAGAAAGACAACATTAATGCCTAGAAATCTACACTATGTTGCTCTATTGAAGGAAAAATGTACCATACTTACCTTCGCTTCTTGGCATGGGTGGGTTTGATGGAGGTTTCCTTGGAGAATGGGTAGAGAGTTACAAGGTTGTGCTTCCTTGGGCCACACCTCCTACCACATACTCCTTTCCTTTCTTCTTCCTCTCTCTTTCTCCTCCTTTCTCCTCTTTCCCTTTGTTCCTTAGGGCAAATTTGTATGAGGGAGTGGGTGCCCCAAATAAGGCCTTTTATAATGCCAGATTTGGTGGCAATGGCCCCAAGTGTAGGGTTTTTACTATACTAGACCTATGAGAGGGTCTTTCTAGCCTCTAGGGCCCACTATGGGGTGTACAAGTCAATATACACCGTAGGATAGCTAGCCCTAATGATGATCTACGTATGGATATGATCGGCCCGCCATTTGGATGCGCCGATCGACAGATATGATAAGAAGTCTGTTCAACGGTCACCGATAGTCGATCGGGGCCGCGGCTATACAGATATGAGTAGGAAAATATCCTTACTCCATAGGTAAAGTTTGGTCGCAAACTGACGGTCCGAAATCCTCAACTTTGCATAAGAGTGGACGACTCAATTCACTTAAGTTCCAACTCCTTCCTTTAAGGTATTTGCACTTCTCATGCACTCGTCCTTCAGCTCAAGTTGACCGGTTCTGGACCGTACCCAGGTTCGATTCCCGCGATGGACGTCAAACCCAATGAGACGGACATTATTCTATAGTTTTGGAACTAGTGGTCCACCAACGAGCTGTCTAGAGCTTGTTTGGAGAATCGGGGCAGTTCTGGTGGCCCTCTGACCATGAAACTAATAGGATAGGTGCTCCATGGCCCGATGAAGGGCCATGCAAAATTTAGGGGCAAACGGATGCGGGGTTTTACCGCAACGGTCCAATTTGCGATCAACGGTCACCATTTCACGATCAGGTCCCAGATTTTTATGGGCGGGTGTAGAAAAATACATTAGACCCTCATTGTAAATTATGAAGAAATCTGACGGCTGAAGTGTCTTACATTTCAGTTTTATTTATACGTGCCAGATTCCAATTTTGGCATTGGTGGGGCGCATCTGGCAAGTGCCAGATTCCACTTCTGGGTGTCCACTGGGTCCGTGGTCTACGATGGTCCCTGAGCACAGTGAGACATATGCTCTCCTAAATTTTTATAATTTTCTGACCTTCCCATGTCGCGGTATAGCCCGCACGGGCTGTCGCTAGGTGTAAACGGCCATCTGGCTTGGAGGCCCACACCAGGTTCTATCAGGACCTGTCTGGCCTAATCAATTGGGCTAATCTTGGTCTAGTTTATTTGTGATATCTCACTACGAGTAGCTTAAACGAACGGTCCTGCGACAAATCCTACGTGGACGCCCCAGGACACTGTTCTGGTTGGACGGGACGTTACACTACACCTGATGTTCAAATGATTGAGAGGATTTATTGGTTTCCTATGGCTGAGTAATCAGACTGGTGCGGTTCTTTACTGGTACCACCCCTATATACACTAACATTGAGTGCTAATGGTTATTAAGTAATATTTAGGTTAATTAAAATTTTAAAATAAAAAAAAATTGATGGATTTTTGGAAATCCAAAACGGTGAAAATCCAGGATGTTACATTAAGTCCTTGGAAATGACGTGGACAAATGAGACCCGACATCACTAGTGTACCTTCTACACATACAATCCACACTCAATTATAATTTATAAGTAACTAATATATTGATTGGGTTCGGGTTGGGTCAGGCAACCTGAGACCTCAACCCAAGCCCAACCTAAGTTTTATCAGGTTGGTGTTTGTATAGCCCAAGCTTGAGATCGGACCTGATATATCCTACCCGAGCCTAACCCAATGTCGGGTCAGTCACAAGTCGGTTGGGTTGAACCCGCCCAACTTTCAGCCGTACATGAAATTGAGCGGGGCAAACTAGAAATTCAGAGGGGCAAACATGAAATTGAGCGGAGGAAACTAGAAAATCAACAGGGCAAACTAGAAAATCAGCAAGACAAATTAGAAAATCAGCGGGGCAAACTAAAAAATCAGTTGGGCAAACTAGAAAATCAGCGGGGCAAACTATGAAATCAGCGGGGCAAACTAGAAAATCAGCGGGGCAAACATGAAAATCAGCGGGGCAAACTAGAAAATCAGCGGGGCAAACTATGAAATCAGCGAGGTAAACTAGAAAATCAGCGGGGCAAACTAGAAAATCAGCGGGGCAAACTAGGAAATCAACGGGGCAAACATGAAATTGAGCAGGGCAAACATGAAATTCAACGGGGCAAACTAGACAATCAGCGGGGTGAACTTAACAGATATTTTCATGGCTTGAGTAGATAAATCTAAACTTATCCAATGTTCAAATGGACCACACTAAATGAAATTTTGAATTGAATTTCTATTGTTGAGAGAAAAGAGGGTTTCATCAGCTGAAAATCGAAGATAGCGAAGAAAAATCCTCCAATTTCGAGAGAAAATGAAAACAAATCAAAGCTCATGTAAGGAAAATGCCTGAAAAACGCCAACAGAGAGAGAGAGAAGAGGGTTTGGGGCTTCGAGGCTTTGAGGCGCAGCGAGAGGGAGAACAAGAGTTGAGGGTTTGGGGCGAGAGAACAGTTTGAGATTTGAGATCGAGCACGGATTATGAGAGACCTTTGGAGGAAGTTGGGATATTAGGTGGGGCCCACTATGATGTTTGTGAGGAATCCACATCGTCCATCCATGATTTGGACTGGTCTGTTCAGTCTCATTCCGGAAAGAGTAGTATAAAAAATTTCAATAGGATAATCTTAATGTTCTAATGTTTAGTCTCATGTCTTAAAATGATCTCTCAAAATGGATAGAACTGTTATAAACCATTCTAAATATAGAAAAAGGGACGCTGATTTTCTAGTTTGCCCCGCTGCTTTTCATGTTTCCCCTGCTGATTTTCATGTTTCCCTCGTTGTTTTTCTTATTTGCCCCGCTGCTTTTCATGTTTCCCCCGCTGATTTTCTAGTTTGCCCCGTTGCTTTTCATGTTTCCCCCGCTGATTTTCTAGTTTGCCCCGCTGTTTTTCTAGTTTGCCCCGCTGCTTTTCATGTTTCCCCAGCTGATTTTCTAATTTACCCCGCTCATTTTCATGTTTGCCCCGCTCTTTTTCATGCTTGCCTCGCTCATTTTCATGTTTGGCCAGCTCATTTTCATGTTTGCCCCGCTAATTTTCGTGCTTGCTCTCTCATTTTCATGTTTGCCCTGCTCATTTTCATGTTTACATGAAAATCATATATGGTACGTTCAACAAATCATTCTAGTTTGGATCCTTACTCTTGCTCGGGTGGTAGACTCTTAGGAGTTTCAACACCCGGTCAAGCGTTCGAGTATCCATAGGTGGTGAAATTCCACTAGTGTGAGTGTGTGTGTGTGTGTGTAAAAAAAAACAAATCATTCTAATTTAGGAGATATGCTCGTTGAATACATGGACAAAGAAATGAATTAAAAGATAAAAAAATATTTTTATATACTTATATATACATACATATATATATATATATATATATATATATATATATATATGTATGTATATATATATATATATACATATATATATATATATATATATATATATATATATATATATATATATATAATTATACATACACACACGCACGCACACACACATCCACGCACGCACACACCCACCGTCCAGGACCCAACCGGCGGTAGTGTCGCGGCAGTTTGTGTTATTTTTTTCTTTTTTTTTATGTGTTACTTTTGTGGGTCCCATCATGAGGTCTGTGTTATATCCAAACCGTCCATCTATTAGGCGAGCTCATATTAAGGCTTGAGACGGAAAAAAAAGATAGATCTAACTATCAAGTGGACTGCACTGTAAAAGGCAGTGGGGAATTGAACGTCTACCGTTGAAACCCTTTCAGGGGTTACAGAAGTTTTTGATCATTATGAAATTTGTTTTTCCTCTTCATCCAGGTCTTTGTGACAAGCATCACAGTGGGCTCCACCTGAGTTTCTAATGGTTGACGCTCATTCAACACTGTTTCCTGTAATGTGGTACACTTGAGACTTGGATTTTTTTATTTTTATTTTACGGAGAGAACTTTTTCTCCCTTACATTTTTCTCTAATACATAATTATGTAAATATGTATATATAAGTATATAAAAATATTTTTCTATCTTTTAATTCATTTCTTTGTCTATTTATTTTACAAGCATATCTCCTAAACTAGAATGATATACTTAAAGTACCACATATGATTTTGGGGTAGGAGAAGCTAATTTAGCCAACCAACCTCGTTATTTTCCAAGATTCCATCGGGTCGATGGTCGAATTCATTCAGTTCGTAGTCAATTTCAATCACTTCGCTGTCAAATTAGAAATTCAGCGGGGAAAACATGAAATTGAGCGAGGCAAACATAGGTCTACGTTTAAAAGGACATGTATCAGCAATCCCATGGATCTTAAAACAATCTACTAACATCACCATTATTACCTTAAAATTGATCTCATCCCTTTGTTGGACAGATTGGAAGGTAAAATCTTAGGATATGCCGGGTGTGCCAAATAGACCCAGTGAACTTGTCTCGAGATATAGCAATCCCATGGATCTTTTTCCAATCCACTAACACCGCCATCATTACCTTAAAATCCATCCCATCCCTCCTAATCCTCTGGGATTCTCCCGGCCAAATAGGCCCTTACTGGAACGGAGTGAAGAAAGGGGGTGAAAACGGCAACAGTGAAAGCAACGCAATGGAAAGAGATGAAAGAAACGGGACTGAAATCAGTGGGACAAACATGGAATTGAGCGGGGCAAACTAGAAAATCAGCGGGGAAAACATAAAATTGAGCCGGGGAAACTAGAAAATCAGCGGGGCAAACATGAAATCAGCTGATTTTCTAGTTTCCCCTGCTCAATTTCATGTTTGCCCTGCTGATTTCCTAGTTTGCCCCGCTGATTTTCTAGTTTCCCCCGCTCAATTTCATGTTTGCCTCGCTGATTTCTTAGTTTGCCCCGCTGATTTTCTAGTTTGCCCCTCTCAATTTTATGTTTGCTCCGTTGATTTTCTAGTTTTCCCCGCTCAATTTCATGTTTGCCCCGCTGATTACTTAGTCTGCCTTGCTGATTTTTTAGTTTGCCCCGCTGATTTTCTAGTTTCTCCCGCTCAATTTCATGTTTGCCCCGCTGATTTTCTAGTTTTCCCCACTCATTTTCATGTTTCCTCCGCTGATTTTCTAGTTTCCCCCGCTCAATTCATGTTTCCCCCGTTGTTTTTCTAGTTTGCTTCGCTCATATTTCAGTTTACCCCGCTGTTTTTTTAGTTTGCCCTACTCATATTTCAATTTGCCCCGCTGATTTTCATGCTTGCCCCGCTGATTTTCACGCTTGCCCCACTCATTTTCATGCTTGCCCTACTAATTTTCATGCTTCCCCCGCTAGTTTAAGATTCTTACTCTTACTCGGGTGGTAGACTCTTAGGAGTTTTAACACCCGGTCAAGTGTTCGAGTATCCATACGTGGTGAAATTCCACTAGTGTGAGTGCATGGGGGTGTGTGTGCATGTGTAAAAAAAGAGAAAAAAACATTCTAATTTAAGACATATGCTTCTTTAATAAATAGACAAAGAAATGAATTAAAAGATAGAAAAATATTTTTATATACTTATATATACATATTTTCATAATTATGTATTGGAGAAAAATGTTAGAGAGAAAAAGTTCTCTCTGTTAAAAAATAAAAAATAAAAAATCTACTAGTCAGCGGTGGCAGTGCCGTCGCTGTCTGGGCCTTTTTTTTTTTTGCTAAGTTACTTTTGTGGGTCCCATCATGATGTCTGTGTTATATCCAAACCGTCCATCTATCTGGTGAGCTCATATTAAGGCTTGAGAAAAAAAAAGAAAGATAGATCTAACTATCAAGTGGACCACACTGTAAAAGGCAGTGGGGAATTGAACGTCTACCATTGAAACCCTTTCAGGGGTTAATGAAGTTTTGGATCATTATGAAATTTGTTTTTCTTCCTCATCCAGGTCTTTGTGACCCTATGAATGAACTTAGACGGGGAGGATTTCTCACAAACATCACAGTGGGCCCCAACTTAGACGTTCCAATGGTTGACGCTCATTCAACACTGTTTCCTGTAATGTGGTACACTTAAGATTTGGATATAGCTCATTTTTTGTCTCACACCATAAAATGATCCGGAAAAATATATGGACGGCATGGATGAAAAGCATAATTCATGGTGGGGCCCACAAACCACGAAGATCCGCCGTTGGCGGTTGGCAGGCGGAGTAGCCAATCCGTTTATGTGAAAAGGAGGGGTATTTTCGTCCTGTAACTTGTCGTCCGTACGAAGAGGTCTAAGTGAGTACGTTAAGTTTGTATTGTTTTAAGAATATCCAATGGATAAAAGGTGGGGTCAACAGTCATGGATTTCTCATGAATGTATGGTATAAATACAGTATATATATGAAAGTGGGCTATAGAACTTGATTACTTCACTTCAGTAGCCAGTCCGGCTATTCAACCTGTCACTAGCTAACCTGTCAGGCTGTCACCATCTAATCTGCGTACACGTTAATTTAAAAAATTCAAATGTCAGGTGAGACACGGCATGGAAATTAAGTTTTGGAAGTTTGATTGACGGGTAAATCACAATGCGACGCGGATCGGGTGCTTAACCGGCCCAGGACAGGCAAGAAACGAACGGTCCTGACAGGCGCTATGTGGAGCCCAATCCGATTTATGTATTTTATCCACGCCTTGGTCCAATTTGAGATATCATTTTAGGTAATGAGCCTAGTAATAAGCAAAATCAAATGTTCAAGTTGACCACACCACAGGAAGTTGTGCTGAAAATGATAACTACCATTGAAACCTTCACGGGACACATGAGTTTATTTGCCATCAACCTGTTCATAAGGCCACGTGGGTACGGATAAAGGAAAAATATAAACATCAGCTTGATTCAAAACTTATGTAACCCTATGGAGGTGTTTGGCTGGATTAAGTGGGATGAGACTAAAAAAAATGTAATTATTACATATGTTAGGAATTGTCCTTTAGTATGGGGTAAGCTTAATTCCACGGTATATTTGTAATATGGTGGTACATTGAATGGATATACTCATCATCATTTGAAACTATTGAGAATAACACGTGTTATATCCAAACTGTTCATCTATTTTGGAACCTCATTTTATGACATGAGCCTAAAATTGAGGTGGATCCAAAACTCATGTGGCACAAAGAAGTTTTCAACGGTAGGTATTCAATCCCTGCTGCTTTCTATGATGGGGTCCACTTGAGCTTTAGATTTACCTGATTTTTTGGCCTATGGTGTAAAATGATCTCGAAAAATGGGTGGACAGTGTGGATATAGCCCACACATCATGGTGAGACCTACACAACTTGCTAACATTTAGTAGAAATAACACATGACCCAATGCAATTCCATCTAATCTAATTCCAAGCTTTTCCATTCTTCCAAAACATTGAGTGGGATTGGCACGGACCGAACCGAATGTAACTCGGTCCTGACTAATCCCATCTAATACCATGTGCCAAACGCCTCCTAAGAGGGTTTCAATGATAAGCTTTTAATTCTCACCATTTCAGATAGTGGGTCTACTTGAGCCTTTGATGCACCTCATTTTTCAGTGCCTTTTATGCACCTCATGTAAAGATAAAACACATACATCGTGGTGGGTCCCATAGAAGGCCCCAACACCATCTTTAGATAGGTGGTTCTAGTATGGTTAGTACCCAATGCCAATCCAGTCCAGTGAATGGCATATTATCATGAAGTTAAACAAGCACTAACTTATTGAATGCTTGTGTGATAATTTTTTGAATTTATTTACTATTTCCATACATAATATAATTAGCAACACAAAGTTGCACATTGTCACAAAGGTGAGAGGGAGAATTCCTAAATTTGTCTCATCAACTATTTCATAAGTGACTACAGTTCGAACCAGAACAAAATACTCTTTCTTGATGGATGTGATCCTTCGGACATAGATTTAATTTTCAATTTTTTATATTCTTTAAAATATTTTTTTTTTTGTTTCTGATGGTATGGAGATGTACTAGGACATCTTCTTTCTCTCTCAAGCATATAAATTATAAGTATCTCGATTTATTAATAACATAGGTCTGTGTGTCTTAAGTTAGTCGAGCCATCATGGGAAGACGAAGACAATAAAAAACTTGAAGGCTTGCAGTATCAAGGTATGAAGACACAAGTAAATTGGGATGCCTTTAGTTTCAAAATAACCTACATCTAAATCATACAATTCGATAGAAAAATATTGTTTTATCATCCCAAGCCTCAAGATTTAATTTAAACAAGATTAGCTAGATTTTAAAGGTATTCCAAGGAATTTCCTTAATCATTTTCGGTCCGACCTAAAATAACTAAAAGAGTCCGACAAGCAATAAAAAAATTCAGCATTTTTTGTCCAACCTGTTGAACTTATGATTTGACTCGGTCTGACGGAATTATCCATTCAGTCCAATCAAAATCGGCTAAAATTGTCCAGTGAGCAAAACAAGTAAATTAGTGAACTGTCGATCAAATCAATAATCTAATCGATAGCTATCGATTCGAGTCGATTGAATCGACAATAATTATTATGTATTCGTTGGGGCCTTTCTTCTTATAAAATGGGTCTTGGAGCCAATTCAACTCGGTCTGATCGAATCATCCATTTGGTTCAACCAAAATTGGCTAAAACTGTCTAGTGAGCAAAACATGTAAATTAGTGAACTGTCGCTCGAAACAACAGTTCAATCGACAGCTATTGATTCGAGTAAATTGAATCGACAGTTAAGTGTTATGTATCCATCGGGACATTTTTTCTTATAAAATGGGCACTAGGAACTTTGCAAAAGAGAGGGCTTTTGGATGATTTAAAAGCCTTAGTGTGTACAACTTCTCTCTCTTACTTTTACGCTATAATTTAAAGAGATTCATGTCATCTTCCTTGTTATTCATCGTTCTAATTAACATTTCAAGCTCCATTTAAATATGTGCTTATTCTCTTACATTCTCTAGAGATCAGACATTGATCTCATATGTAAAATCTTTTATCTATCATCCTCTATAATGTCGATATAAGTGAATCCCTAAATTGGAACCAATTATCCCATTACTTGTAAGAAATTCAACCAACCCATATCTCTCATTACCTTGTCATCCTCATAAGTATATCATTGCAATTTAGCCAATCATTAGAGCCAAAGAAGATTCACATTAAAAACCGGGAGAGTTAAAGAGAAGTCACTTCAAGATTGATCGAGCATCTCAAGAAAGCCGCTATCAATGAAGCTTATCCAACTTGTAAGAGTTTATTTAGAGTCCATTTTGACTTAAGTATATAGTTTGTAATCTAAAATCAATTTAATCTTTGTGTGAACTACCAGTGGGTGTGTACGTAAAAATTATTAGTTAGCCTATAAAAAAACCTTTGTAAATCTCTGTGTGAGCCACCAACGAGTGTATACATAAATATTTTCTGTTAACCTATAGAAAACCTTTATAATTCTTCGTGTGAGCCTCCGACAGGAGTGTACATACATCCCTATGTAGGACCGCAGAATTTAGTGGTGAACTTACAAAAAGTTATTGTAAAGGTTAGTGATGAACCTATAGAAAACAATTGAGATATTGAAATTTGGAAAACTTGATTATGAGTTTGTCATCTGGGAGTAGAGTGAGGATTTATCCAAATTACTATATATAATTGTGTTTGCGATTGTTTATGTATATGTAAATCTATTTATGTTTTTGATTTATTTATTTATTATGCATGCATGAATAAATTGTATGCTAAGTGTTTAATTTAAAGCGCACACAATTGATATTCTTATCTCACCTTATAGTATACTTTGCACATATAATCGAATCTTATGTATTATAGAATCTTGGACTTATTTAGCATTATGACTTTAATTGTATTAATTGATAAATAATTTTAAGTGATCCTATTTACCTTCCTATAGGACTTAGCCATGATTCTAAGCTTTATATGCTTACGTGTGTCCTAATGTTGTACTAGATAACTGTGCAATTTTATAAATATTTTCTGAGAAGATTTCCAGTTTAATCTTTCTTCATTTTTTCTTAGTTTGAAGTAATTAAGTAACTTTAAATGAAAAAGTTACTTATAATTGATAATAAACCAAATTTACTTATTTCAAATAAGTTACTTATCTACTATTGTAAGTAGAAAAAAGTAACATATTTGGTGGTATCCAAACGGGCCCTAATCGACCTATGCACCATACTCCATAGTAGAAGATCTTTTCTATGAAATATTTAAGCTTTTATGAGTTAGATGATAACATTTCTTTTGAACCATTTCTTTATTGGCCACTCTATAAAAGCACCAAGACTTTTCTTTTTAGTTGAACTTTTAGTTTATATCGTATTCATCATGGGTCCCATGATATCATATCAAAAGCTTGGATGACTGAATAATCGTCCCATTTCTACAAACTAATAGCCCAGGCAACACTCTAAAGTTTGACTTGGGTAGGGTCATTGCATGTCCACTTCTAAAAGTTGCACATGTTGTATTTTAAATTATTTTAAAATAATTTTGTGTTTCAAAATATCCATTGGGACGGGCTATGGTTGTGGCCATAAATGCCCTATGGATGTGTCTTTTCACTTAAGTCTGAAAGGTTGCATCCTTTCATATTTTATTTTGAAAAGTTATGTCTTCTGAAGCCTAAGGGTCGTACCAATTGGGTTTAAACCCAATAGTCACAATCCTTTGTGAAAGGGTGTCTCCACACCCTTAAGAGTGTCTTCACAAAGTCTATAAATAGACTTCTGATTTTAAGTTTTGGAATGGATTAGAAAATCAGGTTTCCTCTTTAAAATGTGTTCAAGTATCTTCTAGTTCGAGTTAAGACTACAAGTGGTTTGAGCCCGTGTACAGTGAGTGTACCGCTGGGACCAAGTCATAGTCGTTGTATCCTGGAGGTCGATTGCTCTGGAAACGTATTGCACTTGGGACGTTGTCCAAGGGGAGCAAATTCGATTTCAAGACGAGTGACTCATGTCACGCCTCGACTTCTATAAACCGATAAAATTTCTCTTTTTCTCAATTTAAATTTATTTTATTTGAATAGTTTTTCAAACTCCATATCCCAACAGCACATGCTCTTTTTCTTTTTTTTTTTCATGGGACCTTAGTCTACATGGGGCTTACCCTCGGTTTGGAACAGTGAATCTCAGTCATTGATTTGTTATTTGTAATTCCATCATTAAAAATTTTAAGTTAAAAATATAATATAGTTAGTCAAAATTTGGGAAACTTGGCATACAGAGTGAGCCTGAGTTCCTAGTTTTTGAATAATGTTTAAACCTTTAACCCTATTATTTTTTTTCTTTAAAAAAAGAGATGATACGATATCTAGTGCAAACCTAATAAGGTAGAATCATCTCTATGTAGCAGTAACAAGTGCTACAAGAGAAGGAGAATATAAGCTGGAGAAGGAGAGCAAAGAAAGAGAGGAAAGAGAGTTTAAGAAGGAGAAGGACACATTATCCTCTAACTAGGTTGATTCATTCCTAGCTGACTAATTGCTAGCTCTTTGATTCTCATGTGTCTACATGTGATGTACAGTCCATATACATATACAACATCGTCTTAATACGGGGAAATACACACAAATTTTCAATGAGAACTATCATTCAAAACTATTTTATGATGGTATCAGAGCCGTTTTTTTAGTCCGGGTCTTTGATCCAACATTTTTAGATATTACTGTGCCTACTAGAGTATACATTTCACCAAACATACTTATCTTCTTAATAAGTAGAAACTAAGATAAGTTACTTGTGGCATAAGTAACTTATCTAAAGCAACTTAAGATCCAAACGGGCCCTAATTATCCAAGTCATTGCATCAAAATCCAATCCTTTTGTGGCGGTCCAACTAGGGTTTTGACTCTTCCCAGATCGCCGACAAGCACTTGAGGGAGTACTTTGGTCCAGACAATTACAAGGAGTTGCTTTGAATACACGTCCCAAACTTGTAGGAGGGGAAACTAGTGGACATGCCATGTTTGTGGGTTGGGATGGAGTGCCTAAAGATTGGGAGATGACCTGATGGCTGTGAGTTGAGTTAACTCACTTGACTTGAAGTTGAATTGGTCCCTCTCACCTGAGTTGGGAGTAACTTGTGGTATTGAATTAGATCGGGTCCAATTGGGTCCCAGTCAACTCAGACGAGTTACATCATACTCTTTCGAGTCGTAAAACCATAGTCTAAATGGAAATCGCATGCATGCAAAATACAAGCATGTGGCTGGGATATCCAGTATGTATGAAAGTGCCTGTAACAGGTCATCAATTGCCTGCGGCCATAAGCTTCATGGTCCATCATGGCGTATGTGTTATATCCATTTCGTTCATTGGTTTTAGCAGCTCATTTTAATGCATGAGCTAGCCCAAACACGAGGCAAAGCCAAAGTTCAAGTGGACTACACCATAGGAAACAATGGGGATTGAAGGCTCAACATTAAATACTTTTTTTTTTGGGTAGTAAAAGTTTTGATAGATTTGTTTTCCCTTTACCCAGGCTGGAGTACTCTTTTTTTTTTTCCAGGCACGCACACACACTCACGCCATAGTGGAATTTCACCACCTATGGGTACTCGATGACTGGGTGTTGAAACTCCTGGGAGTTTACCACTGGAGTAAGAGTAAGGACCCTCCGGGTCAGAGTACCTTATGAATGAGTTAGATGAAAAGAAAAGCGTTAGGAAGGTTCACACACTAGGTGTCAAATCCCCATTATTTCCTTTGGTGCATTGCAATTGAGCTTTATATTTACCTCAAACATCTGTTGGGATTTTGGCCTGCGGAATCACACAGATCTGAATCTAGGATAGCAATATAATGGCACCAGCAAACACAAGAGAACACACAAATTTAGCGTGGAAAACCCTTTTGGGAAAAAACCACGGCATAAAGCGACAAAATTTCATTATGAAAGCATCAATTACAAAAAGAGAGGACTTACCCGATTCGAACAACCTCGAATCTCACCATTGCTACACCCTTTGATAACCCTATAACCCTTTAGAATACCTTTAGGAAGCCTTAGAATACTTTAGAATAGCCCTAGGGACCCCTATTTATAGTTTAGGAAACTTCCCTTTCGCACCCTTGTGAAACCGCCTCAAATTTCCGTAATCCGCACAAGATCCGGACTTGAATCTACGTAACCTCGACTGTTCGAGCGGCCCAGACACCAAAAATCCATGCTCGCTGGACTTCGAGTTGAGATGACCTCGACTAGCCTAGCGACCCGCTTGACCGGTCGAGTAGTCTACTCGACCGGTCGAGCAACCTAGAAGATTTAAGACATCTTCTCTGATAACAATCTCCACCATGTCTTCAATCTTCAAACGTGTAGCTCCTTAACCTCTTCTCTTATCTCTGCATTACATCATAGCTTCTCGTGCAGACTCCATCCTTCTTTTCCGCCATCGCCAAGCCCAGAGAAGTTATACAGAACTTGAACTTCTCTTAAGGAACGATCTTGGTGAGCATGTCTGTCGAATCTGAATCCACATACCCAACCAACTTTGCTCCTGTCTTCTCAAAAAGTAAAGACGTAGTCTTCTTACCATCTCACTTCTACCTTTATACCCTACTTTTCTCAAACTGAAACTTGAAATAACCTAATTTATATGGAAACCCCCGCATTGAAAAGGCTCATGAGACATCCGCTTTTCCTCATCTCGCGGGACAAAATTTCCCGGGAAAACTTGAGGAGAGCCCGGTAGGGAACCTTCGCTTTACTGGCCACACCTCCGATTTAAACCTCCCAAAAATTCCAATAACCAAACTTACCCTCCTTTCCCTCTCCAAATCATCTTTCCCCCATCCTTCATCCAAAAGTCCTTTAACTAATCTTAAGAAGATTTTGACATGTCAAATTGGTATCACATACACAATTCCCTCCCAGAAGGAATCAAAACCACCGCCCATAACAGGAACTACAACCTCCTACAAATCTTTTTCCCCTTTAACTTCAACCGCTTTGCTTCATGAGATCCGCTTTTCCCAATTTTCCTTTGGGAATTAGACTCCCATATCCTTCCTAAGTACATTGATAACCAAAGAAATACGGAATCAAAGCACTTTTCCTTGGCCAATACCAAACCATCCCTTCCCCCTTTAAAACCCCAACCTCGCCCTTTTTTCTTCAAAGATCACCATAAATTCCACCCACCTGGAATCCACCCATTCCATATGTGTGGGACAACGAATCCTCAATCCTTTTTACCTTTACTTCCCAAAAGGGCCATTGAGCCATCCGTGAAGATAATCCTCCCCAAGATCCCCATTACCCGCCATATCTTGCATCATCGTGTGATTCTTCAAAGGCGTCCCCCTCGTATCCTTGCCGCCCTGCCTTTTTGTCCCGCTCAGTCCATGCCCAACATCCACCACGGAGGTAATTTGCTACATCCACTCACTCCACCTTTTTCTCCCGATCAACCCGTAAAGTTGATCCCCGCTTTATGATTACCCGGCCCCCTTGATCCTTAAGAGCCCATCTCGTACTTGCATCCTTTTTGCCTCGTCACCAAGGAAAATCAAAGTCAAGGGGAATTTGCCTAAATCCAGGAGCTCCCCCCCCCATCAAACATTTGTCCCTTTATAACCCCTGCCCCTTAGTCCCAAAAGGCATTTAAAAATCCTCCCCCCGCCCCTTGATTTGGGGACTAACTTCCTTTGAGAATTCCATTTTGAAAAAATTTCCTTTCTTTAAATTTCCATTTCCCTTAAGAAATTTAGGCCCCTTTATTTTTGGGCCCCCATTAATTCCTTTAATCCCTACCTCGAGGAAAAGAATTGCCCCTTCGGCTTATTTTTCTCTTCTTCATTTAATTTCACAATTTATTCTTCAACCCTTTTTAAAATTCCAAAATACTTTACCTTTCCCCCTTCCTCTTAAATTTTAAACCAAAGAACCCTTACCTTTTCGGGGAAATTTTTTTGCATGCATTAAATTTTCCCATCCCAGCTTTCTCTAACCTTTCCTCATGAAATAAAATCGATGGGTTTTATTGTTTCCAATATATGTTTGATCTATACTGTCCAACAAACTAGAAGACATCTTATCTTCATCTTTCAAAATTATTTTCCTATAAAAAACAAATTTGTTCAAATTATTAAATTCTCAAAGCCTCCTTCCCCCATTGTACAAATGATATCCGCTTCAAGGATAACAATACAATGATACCAAGCAAACACAAGAGAACACAGATTTAATGGGGAAAACCCTTTTGGGAAAAAACCACGGCACAAAGCAAAAAAATTCCACTATGAAAGCATCAATTATAAAGAGAGAAGACTTACTCGATTCGAACAACCTCGAATCTCACCCTTGCTACACCCTTTGATAACCCCAGAACCCTTTAGAATACCTTTAGGAAGCCTTAGAATACTTTAGAATAGCCCTAGGGACCCCTATTTATAGTTTAGAAAACTTCTCTTTCGCACCCTTGCGAAACCGCCTCAGATTTCCGTAGTCCGCACAAGATCCGGACTCGAATCTGCGTAACCTCGATTGGTCGAGCCGAGTCCTCGACTGGTCGAGGGACCCCCTCGACTGGTCGAGCGGCCCGAACACCAAAAATCTGTGCTCGCTGGACTTCGAGTCGAGATGACCTCGACTAGCCTAGCGACCCACTCGACCGATCGAGTAGTCCACTCAACCGGTCGAGCAACCCATAAGATTTAAGATATCTTCTCTGATAACAACATCATGTCTTTAAAATGAGAGGGTGAAATGAGTAAACCTAGAGGCTAGAAGATATAATGCGTACTTCTTGATAGTCCCATGAAGCTCAGGGCTG
Organism: Magnolia sinica; assembly: GCF_029962835.1. NCBI lineage: Eukaryota > Viridiplantae > Streptophyta > Magnoliopsida > Magnoliales > Magnoliaceae > Magnolia > Magnolia sinica. Next base: position 8,671,312 of record NC_080583.1, on the reverse strand, counting down.
CAGGAATATTTCCCTACTGGGCTATACCAGGCACTATAACTTATGTTGAGGTTTCATGAAAAAGTGTCACTTATACGAGCCAATGCACGGTTAACAATGAAAAAAGTAACATCATCGTTTCACAAAAAGTAACTTTGCTTTCATTAGAATCATACCCATGATGACACATGTGGTGTTTTTTTTTATGGAGTCACATTGGGCTACATAAGCCTCTTTAACCAGATGTTACACTATATACCCTTACACATTGACGTGACTTATTTTTATTTTTATTTACCATATTACCATACACACACTAGCTATGGAGCACTCACACATTCGTAGATTTTGAGAAGGCATTGGCTACTCTTCCTACCACCAGCCTGGTGGTCGGTGCTCCGTGGGCTCCACATGATGTATGTATTTCATCCATTCATTTCATCCATTTTTACGGGTCATTTTAGGGCTTGGTATAAAAAAATGAGAGGAATATAAATCTCAAGGACCACACCACTGGAAAACAATAGCAATTGGATATCCACCGTTAAAATCCTCCTGAGGCCCAATCTGTTGATTAGGTCATACAGGCCCAGATGAAGGGAAAAAACAAAGATCAGCTTGATCCAAAATTTTTATGGCCCCCAAAAAGTTTTTAATGGTCGACGTTCGTTCAAAATTGTTTCCAGTAATGTGGTCAACTTAAGATTGTGATATACCTAATTTTTGGTCTCATACCATAAAATGATCTAGAAAAATAGATGGACAGCATGGATGAAACACATAAATCATGGTGAGGCCCACAAAGCACCGACCATCAGCCATTGGCCGGTGGCAGGGGAGTAGCCAATCCATTTTAGTAGATTTTCATATCAATGGGAACTTGAACTCATGATCTTGTTTGGCAAGTCTATTGCTGAGGCATGAGTAAGGACCACGTGACATTATTTTCTTGTTATATAGGCTCATCCACATAAGCTCATTTTAAGAGAGATCCAAAACTCAAGTGGGCCATACCATAGGAAACAGTGGGGATGGAGACACCCACCACTGGAGTCTTCCTGTTCCCATCATGATGTTTAGGTGCCATCCAACCGGTTCGTGAGGTGACTTCCACCTAGATGAAGGGAAAATATAGAAAACTTCTTTGATATCAAGGGCGAGCGTTCAATCCTCACTTGTGTGGCTAGGTCGCTCATTCTTAAAATGAGCTGATGAAAGGAGTGGACGAATGGAGTAGATATAACACAAACAAGTGGTGGGTCTCACAGGCAAATCTTATCCCTATTCACATCTCTTTGATGGAAGAAAGAGAACTATACACACAACTAGCCCATTTCCAAAGGGCAATTTGGGAACTATGACATTGGTCTTGGTGTGTAGTTAGATGTGTACACCAGTCGAGTTAGCTCATTAGCTCGCTTGGATCAACTTGGAAAAACTTGACTTCACTCGGATCGAAATTGTGTTCGAGCCAAGTCGAGCTAGTTTTAATGAACTCGAAACACTTCGAGTCGAGTCCGAGATAGACCTAGCTCGTCTCGGATCGACTCAGATTGATTTTTGAGTCAAGTATATATAGGTTTTTTTTAATTTAAAAAAACTCTTACCCATCCGCACAACCCTAACCTCAGCGGTCAAATCGTCTTAAGTCAACTCTCGCCCGTTCGCCCAACCCTAACTCTAGCGCCCAAATCGTCTCGCCCATTCGCCCAAATTCTCTTGGCCGTTTGTTTGACCAAATCGTCTTGGCCGTTCACCCAAATCCAAACCAAACTTCTCGCTGTTCTTTAGCGCCCGACCGATGATTACTCTTCTTCTACGTATGTCCGGACGACCGAAAACTGAAAGTGAGTCTCTTCTCCTCTCTCTCCATTTTTCCAACATTTGTCCGGTGAGTAGTGTTTGTCTTATTAGTGGATCCCACTGACTGAGTGGCTTTGGTACAGTCGTATGATGGCTATGGCTCAATCAGATGGTCAGATGTCTCAGAACCAGACCACTAGTAGCTCTGGTACAGTCAAACGGTCGAACGTCTCAGACCCCACTTGAACTCAAAATCAGCTCAAAGACTCGAGCTTAAACTCGGCTCGAACTGGACCAAGCTGAACTGATCTGCTGATCCAATCTTGAAGGCTGAGCCGAGCCCGAGTTAAAGACTCTAGCTGGCCGAGTCGAGACGAGCTGCTCGGATCGACTCGTGTACACCTCTAGCCTAAGAACGGTGTAGTGGGTGCATCTTATATGGGTCGCGAATATCCTACACCGCCCTGTCTCTGCAGGGACCAAGGAGACCGTGAGAGTGAATTCCATCACGATGTTTGCGTGAAATCTACTTCATCCATCATTTAAGCCAGATCATATTAGGGTGCGGGCTTAAAAATCAGGCTAATTTAAATCTCAAGTGGGCCATACCACAGAGAATAGTGGGGATGAGACATCCACCATTGAAACCTTCATGGGGCCATCAAAGCTTAGGATCAGTTTCATATTTGCATTTTCCGTTGATCCTGGAAGGACTCGCATCATGAACAGGTTAGTTGGTATGGGTGGCATATAAACATCATCGGTGGGCCCCAATAAAGTTTCAATGGTGTGCATCCATCCTCACTGTTTCCTTTCCTTTGGGTCTCGCAACCAATGAACGGAGTGGATGTCGCGCTGGGCTCCACCGGCCTTTTGTTGCAAGGGCTCCCTACTCGTAGGAAATATCGCGTCCTCTTGCATGCACCCTCGCCCACTTGAGTGTTGGATAAACTTCATTTTTGGTCTCACGTCCTAAAATGATCTCTCGAAACGGATGAACGGAGTGGATTTCTCAAGAACATCGGTGGGTCCCACCCAGCAGCGAAAGGCTTCCGCATGGAATCCCGCGTCTCTGTCAATAGCCACCTCGCTATTGACGACGGGAAACGGATTAGCTACTCCCCTGCCACCAGCCATGCGCCGTTGGTCCATGCTCTGTGGGCCCACCATGATGTATGTGTTTCATCCATGCCTTTCATATATTTTTCTAGATCATTTTACGATATATGACCAAAAATGAGGTATATAAAATTTCAAGTGGACCACATTACAGGAAACAGTGTTGAATGAATGTCGACCATTAAAAACCTTTTGAGGGCCATAAAAGTTTTGGATCAATCTAATCTTTGTTTTTTCCCTTCATCTGGGCCTGTATGACCTGATCAACAGATTGGATGTCAAATAAACAGTACAATGGGCCCTATGAGGATTTTAATGATGGATATCCAATCAAAATTGTTTTCCTTTCGTGTGGTCTACCTGAGATTTATATGCCTGTCATTTTTGGGATAAAGCCCTACAATGATCTTTAAAAATGGATGAAACAAATACATCATGGTGGGGCCCACAGAGCACCGACCACCGGCCACCGGGCTGATGGCAGGGAAAACGGATTGGCTACCCCCTGCCACTGGCCTGTGGCTGGTAGTCGGTACTCTGTGGGCCCCACCATGATGTGTGTGTTTAATCTATTTCGTTTATCCATTTCGGATCATTTTATGGCTTGACACAGAAAATTAGAGGGATATAAATCTCAGGTGGAACACACCATATGAAAACAATAGTGATTGGATATCTACCATTAAAATTCCCCTAAAGCCCAATGTACTGTTTATTTGAAATCCAATCTGTTGATTATGTCATACAGACCCAGAAGAAGGGAAAAAACAAAGATCAGCTTGATCCAAAACTTTTATAGCCAAAAAACAAAGATCAGCTTGATCCAAAACTTTTATAGCCCGCAAAATTTTTTTAATGGTCAAAGTTCATTCAACACTGTTTCGTGCAATGTGGTCCACTTGAGATTTGGATATAACTCATTTTTGGTCCCATACCATAAAATGATTTAGAAAAATAGATGAACGGCATGGATGAAATACATAAATCATGGTGGGTGCCAAATAGCACCGACCACCAGCCATTGGCTGGTGTCAGGGGGAGTAGCTGATCCGTTTGGCGACGCTGTCAGTACGCAATCCGCGTCCACCCAGGACGGTGCGGCCGTTACCGTGGGCTAATCTAGATGTATGTATGCTATATCCTACCGTCCATCTTGATGTATGTATGCTAAATCCACGCCATCCATCTGTTTTTCCAAATCATTTAGGCCGCACCTAATCCATTCTTGAGTTTAACACCGCTGGTTGGGAAAGTAAAGCCTTTCAACTGTTCGTTTTTTAAAGAAAAAAGTTAATGAAATTGCATTTCCTTTCTATTTAAAACCGATTGCATTGTAATTAAGATAACTTTTTTTTTTTTTTTTTTACGTTCAAAATTGCAAATTAATCTTTAAATTAAAAAATTTAAAGAATAAAATTGTACTTTCTTATTGAGGAGGCAAATGCAAAGGCAACCATTTGCCATAGTATCTCCACTTATCAAGCAAGTTCAACCATCTTGTAATCGGAAACTGAATACTTTCCTCAGTTTATATTCTATCCAAACATGCTTTTAAAAGAAACTGACAATCAAAAGTGACCCCACATGATGGATGGTCCAGATCAATGGCTGAACATATATTATAACCAGTATGGACCATATAGTTTCCTAATCACTAATCGAAGGGTTAGGATCATCAAATTAATGTGTCTTTGAAAAGGGATGGTCCCAATCAATAAGTGGACTTTATCTACTATAATCAATATGGGCCTTTCAATTTTTCTATCATTGATCAGATGGTTAGGATCATCTTATCAAAGTTCCTTTAAAAAAATGGATAATCAAAGGTGAGCCCACCTATTGGACATTCTAGATTGTCGATTGAACTCTTTATTACAATCAATACAGACTGTCCACTTTCATAACTAATAAGGGATGGCTAAAATTATCATATCAAATTGCTTTTTAGGAGGCATTCATGATCAAAGCTGGGCCCACATAATAGACCGTCCACATCAATGGTCAGATGTATATTACAATGAATATTGGCAATTCATTTTCCTAACATTAACCAAATGGTTAAGCTCATTAGTCAAAGTACATGTTACAATCCCTTTATCTCATATCTTAGGCCCCACATCTCATGGGTTAGGTCCTCGGTTGAATTCCCTTGTGGGCCCCACTTCACATGGGTTCCGCTTTATATGAGCCACCACCTCTCACAGGCCACCCACCCAGAGTGTGCCCTTTCATCCCTCAAATATGAGACCTCTTGCTCTGATACCACTTTTATGCAAGACAACTAATCACTTGTTCTAAAGCTCAAACTGATAGAGCATGGTGAATCAATCCCTTTATCTCATAGCCCAGGCTCCATATCTCATGGGTCAAGTCATCGGCCGAAACCCCTCTTTGTGGGCCCCACTTCACATGAGTTCCGCTTCACATGAGCCACTCGCCTTACACGAGCCGCCCACCTCTAGTGTGCCCCTACATCCCAAAGGCCACTCCACTCAATCCCGGTGTGAAAATGCCACTGCATTAGGTAGTATTTTTGATATTTAATTCCAATTCCAAAATAGTGCATTGTTCACCAAACATAGTTAAAAATTGTTTTGGATTAACACAATGTGTTAACCGTTATGTGTAAAAATGCGTGCATTCATAGGTATGAAGTCCGGTCGGACATCTATGCGCGTTGCGTGGTCGGCTAATGCGAGTCATGACCAAGGAGAGCTCCTCAACGGTTAGAAAACGGTAATCTACTGTATGTGATTTGTCCCTCCAACGACTCTACTCGCCAAGAAATGAAGTGTCTCTACCTTCTTTGGAAGAGGGCGAGCACCGAGCTCTCCTACGGCCGTTTCCAAAGTCCTACCCCGTATGATAAGATGAAGATGATGGTTATCAAGGTGTCACTTGTTTCACCAAGGAAGGGAGCTTGGTCTTAGTGCTCGGGCGCGAGCAGGTCGGTAATTCGATAAGGATGTTCAACCATAGTCGACTAAGGGCCCAGCTCAGGGAGCTCTTCCTCAGGACGGCCGTGAAGATCAACTCGGTTGGTCGGCCTCGACCTCCTACCATATGTTTTCAGAGCTTGACTGTTGTGGGTCAAATATTGCATATCAGACCCGGTTATTGCATGGATTTACAAGCATGATACCGTTTAATGGCCCGATTTAATCGTATTTGTGATGCAGAGTATATTTACGAGCACAGACTGGAAAGGATGCTAAAAGCATGAATTTAAAGCTCAGGCATCACCAAGGCATTGGACGGGGCCCCATGGGACCACGATCGAGGATTTACACGTCAGAGATCAGAGAAATTCTAGCCACTCATCTCAAACAGGCCTAAAAGATGTCCATAATGCAAGATCATAGGGTTCCCACTATCTGATCAGTTCGAAACGTCATATATGGCCTGAAGACCTTAAATAAGCCGTACACGTCAAATTTCAGTAGTTGGATACCTATGGAAGTGGTCTAACGGTCAAATCAGCCTATGAATTATTGATCTGAGGCCCACTTGATATTCAAAGATGCTTCAAACTTAGGCTTTATCCATTAGATGATATGAGAAAAGATGTGAACGGAACGGATTTCTCACAACCATCATGATAATGACCCATGAGCATCACATGTGTACAGAGTGTATGTGCACTCAATGTGCACCGGATTGAGAAACCCGGTCAAAGTCGGTCTTGACCGACTTCCTTCTCCAAAACGGCAACTGCCGTTACAGCGAAATACGCTATCATCGTCGGTTAATGTTGTGGGCCCCACCCATTGTCCATATGAAGAATCCAAGCCATTCATCGGATCCATAACGGCCTGCTCACCAAGTCCTAGGTGACAGAATTTCAGTGTACAGCGGATATTGATCTTTAACTGCCCAAACGTGTGACGGACGGTTGAATGAAAACATCCCTGGACCACACCGATTTTTATCCAAAAACAGTGATTCCCGCCTGGTTTTTCGAGCTGCAACTAATGGACGGAATGGATTTCCACTAAGACATTGATAATGGCCCACCGTCCTTCACAGCGTAAAGAAATACGCAGGCTCTGCTTTGCGCCCGCCCGAGAAGTCCGGCCGCAGTGGGCCTCTGTGCGATCAAAGGGATGATCGGATCGATGATCCGATCCGTCCAGAAGATGCAGAGGGGGGTCCTGACCCCATCCATGGAAACAAATCAGAGTTAGGGATAATCTTTCGTCCCAAAACTCAGTCAAAACGCAAGCGCGGTTTGCGTTTTTGCTACGTAAGCCACCAACTCTGCGTAAAAGCTTCGCAGCAACTGAGACTTCGGCGTGAAATCTCCACATCCCAGCCAACCGGAGGAAACTCTGCTCCGACTACACTTCTATAAAGGAGAGAGGAGAAGAAAGAGAAAATTCATTCAATTTCCAAGAAGATCAACAGGCAGCCGGTGGGAGTTTGTTTCTCTTTCTTCTTTGTTTTTATTTTTTTCCTTAATACTTTTGAAAGACTTCTAGCCTCACCATGTTCATGTTAGGCTAGACCTCTTAGCTAGGGCTAAGAGGTGAAGCTTGTAATCTGATAGGAGGATTTATGCGTGTGCCTTTTGTGTAGATTAAAGGGATTTTGATTTAATTTTACTATGGGAATATTTTTGGTTTTTAATGGTCTATTGTGATTGAAATTACAATGGGTCTGCAATGGCTTTGAGTATTTCATTTTCCTTATTTTGATTATGGTGTCAGGAAGCCCTGTTGTTCGCCATCGTCTCCTGGGCATGGTTGGATGGCGGTACCCTTCCTAACCTTCATAATCATCTGATTGGTTGGTAATTAGTTTAATTCCGTTGTTGACTTTGTTTCCTGGGCATGGTTTGATGATGGAATCTATTCTAATTCCTATATCTTTCATCCCTTTAAAATTATATCAGAGGAAGTTCAGTTTAAGTTCCATGATTTTTGAAGCAGCCATAAAGATCTCTCTGATCTCTACAAGTGGATCCTCTGAATCCCTAGTTTCCTACCTTTGAATTCTACATATTTTACTATTTCATCATTATCCCTCAAATCCACCTGATTTAGATTTCATCTTTTTATAGTTCTAGTTATTTTCAGATTACGTGCAGGTATCAATCTTTTGGGATTCGACCTCGGTCTTACCGAGTTTATTACTACATCACAACCCTATACTTGGGGAGTGAACATTGACCACGGCCCACCAAAGGGCCTGAGTCGGAAAGCTCCTCCTTAGGGCGGCTGTGTAGGTCGACTCTGATGCTCGGCTTTCGTCTCGGTCTTCTACCGCATGATTTTAGATCTTGACTACTTGATCTTATCTCCACCGGAGATCTCACGAAACAGTTGAGAAACATACGTTGAAAGCACGCCCTGATTAAGGGGCGTTTCTATCCACGTAATCAACTCCGCAAGGCCATAAATAAGGGCCCCTCCAATGGTGAAAGGTACGCACATTCAACCCCATGAACCAGTGAACTATCTCTTCTACTGGACCCAGCTTGCTTGATTCTAACTTAGGCATCGGAGGGTCCCCTGCGATAGCCAGGGTCTCTTTTGTCTTCTTCATGTGTAGGTACTCGAAGGTCCGGTGAGGGTTGACTAGAAATCTGCATCAACACTAACCAAACAGAGTTTAAATTTTATACAGAATAAACTTCTCTAGAATTCCTTTTGTTTTTCTTCTTTCTATTGTTCATGCATCCAAACGACTGGTATATGGTTTGAGATGTTATACTACGACTCAGGCCTAAAGGTGGCACAATACTTGCATGTTTTCGTTCTGTACATGTATTGGCAGGTGGGGCCATGTAGAGATTCAACCTGTTGATTTTAATCAGCCCCACTTTGGAACTGTAAGTCCCAAGAACAGAAAATTCTAACCCTCCAGGCAGTGGGCAACAATTAGTATTGAAAGAGAAAACTTGGGAATGCTTCCCATTCAGTCAGGGAAGATGTCATGTTACATGGAATTTTCGGCTGATGGGGTATCCATGGTGGAGGCCACCATATCAACCAAGGGCCGACTTGTATCGATCGAAACCCAAAAAATACTGCACAATCTCTTGGCCCAATTATTGTATAACATCTCATGTTTTCAATTAGCTCCCTTATTTCATGATAGTAAAAATAAAAATAAAAAAAATCATAGGCTGTTGAAGCTCGGATATGCGGGAAAAACTGTGTAAAATTGTAGGGGTGTTTTGGTTTTCTTCCTTTTTCTCTGTCTTTTTATTCGGGTTCACCGCCGGAGCCCATAGAGTGATGGGACTCGATACCCGGTCTTCCCTCTAGAAGAGGGTATATACTTCCAACTCAAGACTCTTGATGTGGATGCAGTCTTTTTATTTTCAGTTGATCATATAAACAGTTATTACATGGGATTTAGTAAAGAGTTGTTTGACATCTGAATAAGGCTGCATTTGTATACTATTGGACTGAATTGCAATAACCGGTTTGATGTTTGGGTATGTGGAAAAGAAAAGAAAATAAAAGAATAGGTACTAATTTTGCAATTATTTTCATCAGCACTATTGAAAAATAGATTTCATTTTTAGGGTCTTGTTTGGATAGCAGATGGGAATATCATTTTCCTCCCACAAAGGTCACCTAGTTTCTTTATTCTAGAGAATCCTTACTATGGAAAAGTCTAGTGATTGCTTTGTGGAATCCATTATTTTCTTTACTATCCAATTGTATACTGTGCAATCTCTGATATTCAAACATGGCCCCAATAGAAATGGTTATATTGTAATTTCATGAGCACTCCTTTCGACATACCAGGCTCGAAATTGCAAGTATATTACTTTGAAGCTGGACTTGAGAAGAATGTAGCTGCAATTTGAGGATACTTCATCATTATGAATACTAAGGAATGCAGCTATCATCTTGCCACTTCCAATTAATTGAACTACATTTTGCAATTCAATCCAGTAGTGCATCCAAACACAGCCAATGGAAAAAATGAAAATTATGTAATTTGATAGGAGGGATTTCATTGCATACCAGGAGAGTGAACCGTTTTCTATAAAAATAGGTTGATGATTCTCCTTCCCCAACCAAGATTTATTAACGTTGATAGCTGCGCCCATCCAATCCAAAGTTGGGCTGAAAATTCTTGAAGGCTGGCTGACAAAAAAACCACAAGACTGTCAGCAAACATTAGGTGAGGAATAGCATTACGGCCTCATCAAATGGATAATTGGAGGAATTGAATAGAAAGATAGCATAGACAATATACTCCACCAATAGGAGTTTTATTGACACAAGCAGATAGGACGTGTTTGGATGCTCAATCGAATTGAATTGTAATGATTTGTTCAATAAAGAGTTAATGACCAAAGGAAGCTAGCTGCACATCATAATGGGTGGTCCCCATATTGCAATTACTATAATTCCAAGTCCAACTTGAAACACTTTGCAATTAGGGTTTTGGGTATTTTGAATTAAATTGTCACCACCACTCGGTCATTTCTGTAATATATTGGATGAATTGCAGTTCAGTTCAATCGGGCATCCAAACACATCATTAAAAAACATAAAAGACGCATGATTGGCATTTGTTCTGATGGTCAAATACACCCATCGTTTCTACTTTTTGGTAATATACAATTGCACATATGGGTGTACACAGCAATAAAAGTGGGAGTAAATAGCTGTTGTACTGATTGCCCAGTGAATGAGCCAAACTACAGAAGCATGAGAAAGCTTCATCTAACATTTTTATGGCTGTAGCCATAGTTCAACAACGCGAAAGCTTGACTTGATTTGATGTCCACCCGGGCTGAGTCAACTCGAAGAGTTGGCTGAATCTCTATTTGACTCGATTCAGTATTTAGTAAGGAATCTTAAAATCATTGGAGTAATAGTAGAAATTTGAACTTAGATAAGTAACATAAAATAGCAAAAACAGATAAAACCACTAGTATCCACTCTACCATGTGATTGAGAACTATAACTTGCCTGCTTACACCTGCTAAAGAAAACTGCTAGTATCCGCTCTAGCATGTTGAAAGGAAAATAACAGCTGAAGTGATATGAAATTGTCAAAATAACTGAAACAAAATGATTTACATTATTCAGTACTCATGATGGGATCATTACCATATGTTCGTGCAGCACAGTAAAACTCATCGTCGGGAGAGCTGGAGAGGTGAATTGTAGATGATTCATCTGGATTTGCACCACCTGAACTGGGTTTATTGGGATGTTGGTAGGAGGAATTGTATGATCTTCCAACTGAGTATATGCATGGTATCCAACAGTCTTGAGTCTGTACAAGTGGGGCCCACGGATCGGTGATGCAAACTATTGATCTTATGGAACCCCAATATGCCACAAATATCCCAGATTGGAAAATTCTAGCCATCCAATCTCCATTCTTCTTCCATTGATTGCTGATAGTTGCTTTTGCTCTCTCAATCGCCTATTAGCATGCCCATGCAAGGCTTAGGCTGGTCCCATAGGAGGGACTTTTGGGCTCATCCATGATGCATCAATGGACTGGATCACCGAACCATGGGCCCCACTTGTACGAACACATGGCCTGAGGATCTTATGCATATCGACATGTCAAGGATGTACAATGTATCTGTTGGTAACATTCATGGATTCTTTTATTAATCACTTGAATTTACAGTTTTTATTTTTCCATTTTTATACACCAACTTCCACCTATGCTAAGGTTGAAAAGGATTTAAGGCTCCCTCAGAGAAATTCTCACATTCAGCAACTTAAAGAAAAGAAAATCAAGTGTTCCACTAGAAGAAGTAGAATTTCAATGACTTCTACCTAGATATTCATGCAACTGAAGAGGATCATAACTATGGTTCAGAGACTGACCCAGATAGACTCGTTTGGTTCTGAGTCGACTCAGGCCTCACCCAAGTCTGGGGTGACTAGTGGTATCAAACTGGACCGGGTCCTACCAGATCCGAGTCAACTCAGACAAGTTGCATCAGACTCATCCGAGTCCTAAAACCATGCTCATAACTGAGGCAGATCAGACCCAGGTACCTGATAAAGCGAGTTAAATTTTCATTCGATCTGATATTTGTTCTTCTCAACTACAAAGCCTCTTCGGAAAATACATGTAGAAATATAATTTGAAAAAATGTACTTCACAGAATTGATGGAGTCCGTAATGACCACATCAGTAGTTCGTTCTTGCCTATTTCACAACATACCCACTAGATCTAGAGCAGAAGAATTCAATGATCAGTTTGCAAGATTCGTTAGCAGTTGGGTGGGAGGACAGAGTGGAAGTTCCAAAAATTGAGTGTTAATATCAGTCTTCAAAACCCACTCTCCAAAGACCAATGCAAGAAAAGAAGAGCGATTGACAGCATCATAGAAGTGCACCAAAATCCCCACATGAACAATGCCCATTCTTGAATCTGTGGAGCCGCTTGCTATCCCGAACGACGATCTCCCGTTGAGTTGATACCGAGAAGAATTTAATCAAACTATGGCAATCCCTACACATACTAATGCTCTTTACAACACGGATAGATGCGTCATCAGGCATGTTTATCAACCCAAAAGCAATAGCCAGCTTTTCGCTATGATGAACGTTAGAGGAATGTGCCTTCTCTTTATCCTCTTCATTGGCTATTTCTAAACTTCTTTCCGTAACATAACCCAAACTCTTTGCTTTCTCAAGTAAATTATCCAATAATCCATACATCTCTATGCTTTGAGAATGTGATCGGTCGTCAGCTCCAAACGAATACACCTTATCCTTGATTGTAATCCAACTCCAATCATTCAATTTTCCCACCTTCTCATCTTTCATTAGTTTCCTCACCTTCGACACATCATTCCATCTCCCAACTGAGAGATACATGTTCAACAACAAGACATATGCCTCAGCATCCTTAGGCTTGAGTTCGAGCAATCGATCAGCAGCGTAAAAAGCCAACTCCATATTCCCTTGACTTCTACAACCGGCAATCAAAATCGACCATATAACCTCACTGGGCCCAAAATCCATCTGCTTGATGAAAGCAAACGCGTCATCTAACCGGCCCAATCTCACAAACATATCGATCAAACATGCATAATGGTCCATAACCGGCCTGATCCTGTAATCCCTCTTCATCATCTCAAAGTAACTCAGTGCCTCGTCTACCATACCCGCGTGGCTACAAGCAGCAAGAACACCAACAAAGGTAATCTTATTCGGCGGCACTCCCGCTAATCTCATATCCTCGAAGAGTTGCAATGCTTCCTTGGACCGGCCGTGCTGCGCAAAACCCGTAATCATTGACGTCCAAGATATCAATGTTCTCGTTGGCATCTCCACGAAAGCTTTGCTTGCTTTCTCGATGCTTCCACACTTGTTATACATATTAACCAGCGCACTTCCCACAACAACATCTGATAAGAAACCCATTTTGATGGTCTGCGTATGGACCTGTTCCCCTTGTTCTAAGGCCACCAGTTTACTACAAACAGTCAATATACTTGAAAAGCTGAACAAATCTGGTTTCATGCCTGAACGGTTCAGTTTGAGGAAGATCTTAAGTGCCTCGATACCACTACGGTAAGCTGACAGGTTGTCCTTCCCATGGTCCATCATCTGGGCATGGCCCGCAATCATCGCATTCCACGTTATTAAACTGATCGTTTCCATCTCATTGAACAATCTTCGTGCCTCATCGATCCATCCGCACTTCAGGTACAGATACATTATTGAATTTTTAACCTGCAGATTTGATTCACACCCAAATTTAAAGCACAACGAGTGCACCTGCACCCCGACATCCAAAGCTTGCAATGTACAACACAAACTCAACACGCTTGTCAATGTGAATTCATTCGGCTCCACGTTTTCTGAAAGCATTTCCATGAACAATCTAAGACCCATATCAGCGTCGCCATTATCACTGCAAGCGGATATAACAGTAGTCCACGAGATAACGTTCTTCTCTGAAATTCTCCTAAAAACATTAACTGCGGACTCTAAGCTGCTACATTTTGAATAGAAGCTGCTAAGAGAATTACCCATACTCGTATCAGATTCAATCTGATATTTGATGGCGTACCCATGTATTTGCTTGCCCAATCCAATAGAATACAAGGAAGAACAAGCACTAAGAGCGGCGCCCAGCGTGTAATTAGTCGGATACATCCCAGATTCCAACAGTTCTTCAAAGACTTTGACAGCTATCTCGGGCTGCGAGCTATGAACATAACCTGTGATCAAAGCTGTCCAGGAGACGACGTTCTGCCGGGGCACTTTTTTGAAGAGCTTGCGAGCGAATTCCATGGCACCACATTTCGCATAGACGTTGATGAGGAACGTTGAAAGGAACAGATCTTGTTGGGCCCCAGCTTTTATGATGTGGGTGTGAATGATTTGAGCTTCAGAGACTGACTTCCTGTTGATGCATTCTTGCAACAGAGGAACATATAATGCTGTCTCAATTTTCGTGCTTTCCTTTAGGATGGATAGTGCTTCTCGGAAATCCAAACTTAGAAAATCTGAATTTCTTTCTGATGGTGAAATTGTGGAGCTTCTCTGATAAGAAATGCTCGGATTCTGATGTAGAAAATACATAACCAAGAGTCAGAGATAGAAAAATGGAGATTAAATTATGAGAAGAACCCATGATTCGGTATGGGAATTTTGAAAAAAAACACAAGCTAAGATTTAAAAAACCAGTAAAAGAAATGGGTTTTCAAAAAAACAACATGAATTCAGAAATTGAATTGAATACCCAAATGATTAGAATTTAGAAAATGAACAAGAAGGGAAAAAAAAAAAAAACCATGGTTCTTTCTATTGGAATTCTGACAAATACCTGCTGAGATTTGAAAATCAATAAATGAAACTTAAAAGGAAAAAGCTGAATTCTCGTATAAACTATAAAAAAAACCCAAAAATTTTCAGAAACCAACTTGAATTTTGAATTGTTGAATTTCACGAATCAAACAAAAAATCTTCGTGCCTTGAAATGAAAAAGAAATTGTTAGAAAAATGGGAAAATATCATCATTAAAAGGGGGGAAAAAACTGCACAATCTGCGCATGTATGCTAACTGGCACATGATCATTCTGTAACTAGCATAGGTTTGCATGGAAAAGTTCAACCAATTTCCAATATCCATGATTTGGGTTCCCCCCAAAAGCACAATTTGATCACCTACAGCCAGCTGCATGCTTGCTTAGCATGCAGCCCCCTGCCAACGTATCACTTGTCTCTAACATCCAATCCATATAACCAGCGGACACTGCCATGAAGACCACCTGGCATGAAAATGAGCCCGACCCACTTATCAGGCAGGGCACACCATTAAAATCAATGGATGGCTGACAGTCTGAGTCAGCATACCGGCGTGGCCCACTAAATGAGTGGATGGCATGGTTAAGAAGGTGATCTTCATGGTGGAGCCCACAGTTTACATGGCTCAGCTTTCATGCACACAGGAAGATGGACCGGCTGTAGGTGATCAGTTCTCCCCCACAATAAAATAAAATAAAATAAAAAATCCCCAGTGGGTAGACTATGATCGTTATGCATTGCAAAATTTAGAACAACAGCAGTATATTCTACAAGACTCTCTAATCTATGCATATGTGTACACACATACACACATATGAGCATTACTGGAAGAATTTCTTGAAGAGGGCCCATTTTTTCGATAATTCTCCCAAAAAAATTCTGGGTTTTATCCTAATTCGTAGAAGATTGGGTACCTGAATATTGTTCAAAGAATTTCATGAAAAAAAAATTGTGTGTTTATCGATGATTCTCTTAAAAAATATCTGGGTTTTATCATAATTTTGAGGTGGAGGGGAGATTTCTCTCTACACAAATTTCTCTGCCCAAACACAGAAGAATGAGTACCTGAGCATTATTCGACGAACTTCATGAAATTGAACATTAAAATGGCGGATTTTTCAATAATTCTCTTAAAAAAGAACTTCTGGGGTTTATTGTAATTTTGTAGAAGATTAAGTATCTCAGCGTTATTCGAACAATTTCATGAATTGCAAAAAGAATGGCGTATTTTTCATTAAATCTCTCAAAAAATTTCTGGGTTATTTTGTAAATTTGTAGAAGATTGAGTACCTGGTGAGAGTTGGAGGAGAATTTCCTGATTTCGGGCTCGAGCTTGAGAGTGCTGGTAGCAGCAACAGAAGGCAGAGAAGCCATGAGAGAGAGAGAGAGAGAGAGAGAGAGAGAGAGAGAGAGAGAGAGAGAGAGCTATCTTTTTTTTTTTTTTTTTTGAATTACATTATCTGCTCTGCTTCTTCTCTCCCTCGCCCTTCTCTTTCTAGAATGTGGAGGGAACCACAAGTTTCAGGATGAAATGAGATGCTATCCAAAGTGGGGCGCAATGAATGGATGATCTGGATTATCCAGCAGGCATCCATGTGGGGGCCGTAATGGATACATCCAGCATAAGGTGCCAGCGAAGCCAAGATACAAAAATCAGCCTGATAGAAAACTGAGGCCCGCGGCGCCCTATAGGAAGCAGCAGTGATAATGACGCCCACCGTTGAAATCTTCCGAAGGCCCACCTGATATTTATTTGCCATCCAACCCATTCAAAGGTCACATAGACCTGGCACAAATACCGGTTTGATATAAACTTTTGAGGCTCCCAAGAAGTTTTTAATGGTGGGTCTTCAGTCCCCACCATGTGGTGCACTTGAGGCTTAGATCTGCCTCATTTTTTGCCTCATGTAAAAAAATTGACTTGAAAAATGGAAGGATGGCAACTCATAAATAGAGCTGGGCACCAGACAGACCCGACTTAATCCACACATAGTGGGTGAGTTGATCCGACCGAGTTGACTTCATCCAATCCAAACTCGAGCTGATTCGGTCACCTAGTAATTCGACTCGACTTGACCTGAAATCCAACTCAGTATCGAATCGATTTGATCAGAAACTTGACTAGTACATATATATTTTTAAAAAACTTAGATACCACGTTTTATATTTGAGATGCCGTGTAGTTGATGGAGAGGCTGCAATTCTAACAAGTGCACCTAGGTTTTGAGTTGTGATTTTAGCCCGTAGATACCTGTTGCATCTAACCTGACTTGGTACTTGTGACCGGGTCACACTCAGTCCAGATTAGTTCAAGCCGGACCAGGACTCGGATCGGGTCAGGCATGCTGGACTTAGTACCCAGTCAAGTTGAGTTCGGGTTAAGTTCAGGTTAGACCTATTTGAAAACCCGATCGAGTCGGGTCAGCCCTAACTTGGTCCGACTTGAAGCAATGCCCAACTCTACCCATAAATAACGGTGGGTCCCACAGATTCCGGACTGAGTCCACTCATAGGGGACATGACAATCCTGTCATGAGAAATTGAAATTTAGGATTTTTAATTAAAATCATATCTGCCATCTTCCAAAATCTTGAATTTCAAATTTACTTTCAATTGAAAATCATCAAAAGAACCACTTTTAAATCTAAGAGAAAAAGCAAGGTATAAAATCTTAAAATTTTCAATTCTCTCTAATTGTCAAAATTATTCTTCTTCTATTAAGCTATCGAACATTGTTGAAAAAAAGAAGCAGAAAGCGGCTTCAAAATCCAAGGCAGAATTCAATTCTTGCTACTAGAGTCGGAAGCTTTATATGCAATTTTATGTTGTTCTTGCTGGTGTAACCTATGAAAGATTTCTAATCGGCATTATGTTTTGTGTATAGAGTTGCTTATTTAAAGCTTGTAATTGGAATGCATTGAAATTCAACCTTTAACTTTAAACTTGAATTATGTGATTTTGATTCTTCAATTATGTTTGGTAACTTATGATAGAAATACATATCAATTTAAAATTTAGAATGCATTGAAACTATATAGCATATTTTTAGGAACCTATATTTGATTATGAAATCACCTTTAATACATACATCATATTTGATAGAATACTTGCAATAAGCCCATTGAAATGTATACATTGGAAAAAAAATAACTAAATTCCAAGCATTGGGTAGGTCACAAGCATAGGATCATGAAGGAGCACCTTGCCAATGTTTTTTAACCGTCGATTTACACTGTTAATGTTTGGGAAGTCCGGGTAATTCTATGATGTACTTTTAGTGATGCAGTCAATGATAAGGTTATTTTTTAAGTATTATCAGCATGCCACATGTACAATGAATTAGTAGGTAATTTTGTTACATCGTCCCACTCTCTCACATTAAAAAAGGGAGCTAAAAAGGCATTTCACTATGAGAAAGGTTAGTTTTTATAACACATGAAACTGTGCATTTCATTTACTTTCAATATCATTTATCAGTAAATCCATTTGTCAAATGACTTTTGGAAACCAAATGCATTCAAATACACTCAAATTAGTGTGGCCATATGACCCCCACCTAAGCCTTGGGATTAGACTGATTTTTATCAACTATGGTGAAATATGGCACCATTCCTGATGGATGGGGTGGATCTGATGCACATTCTCCTCCCTGTGGTGCTTTCTTAGCTGTAGCCACACCCTCCCTATGACTGCATTTCTTGTTGTTGTTGTTGGTTTTTTTTTTTTTGTGACATAGTTACATTATTGGAGGGTCCACCTAATAGGCGGCGATCTCACATATCGTGATGCTTGGAATGCATGATGCAGAGGAAGCTGGGTGGGCAGCTAGCAAAACCTCCGATGTAGGGATGGTAATGAACCGGGTTTTGTCGCCAGCCCAGCCCTACTCCCAGTCAACTCAGTTTATGAGTCTTGGTGAGTACAATTGATTGGTTTTCGTGTTTCTAATTGTAATATTTCTTGTGCATACGCAGCCTAGCTGCTCAACGGATGGATTTGCATAATCCACCTTAGAAAATAGAGATTTGATCAATTTTCAGGCTGAGATGATCCCGGGCCCAACCACTAACAGGGGGGAAAACTTGGGCCTGCTATGCTAGGCCCAGACGAGCTCAGCTTGGGCCTTGTAGGGTCAGGCTAGCTGGGCTAGACCCTATATAGATCAGGCAAATTGCTAGGGGGCTTAGAAAGATATCGGTTCCAATCGAAGGAAGAATCCAGCCAGTCCATTTATCAGGTGGGCCTCACATGTGTTCCAAGCAAAACTGGCTCCTCTTGTTTGTCCACTTTTTTCGGACACATGGACCACTGGACAAGTGAAGCAGCCCCTTTTCGGTAAGGTGGGCCCCTCCTGATGAGTGGCTCGGATCCTACATGCTTCTAACAGGTTGGCACATGTTGGGTGAATTGCCTCTTCATTCTCCAACACAAGAAGATTTCAAGATGGAAAATTTGTAATTTCTGTTTCTATTTCTCTATGCTTTCAACACAGACGATCCGCACTCCCACCATGATGATGGGATGCCCCATACAATCATTAAGTGGGCCACCCTAAAATAAATTCACGTGGTGGGCCAAAGATGGAAGGTTCATAACAGTCCAAACCCCCGCCCCCTTCTCTGCAGCCAAGAAAAACTTTAGAGCAATGGCCCCGAGGAAAGAGATCCATTTATTTAACCATTAGAAACATTCAATCACTGCAATTTATTACCACCATCCCAATTTCCAGCCATGGCGCGGCCCCATCAGTAGGTTGATCTGGTCCATTCATAGTGCCAACACCAATTACCAAATGATATTGGACATGGCCTCATCCAAAATCTCCTTTTTTTTTTTTCCTTCTAATAAATGACCCAAATCATCTTGAAAGGAAGTTCGTTACGCTGAATTATGAATCATGAATTTCTAAAATATTATATTTCTACCAATTTAATGCAGGAGCATTTTCACACCATGCTTGAGTGAAGTGCCATGTGGGATGCAGGTGCACACTCAAGGTGGGGGCTGCTTATGTGAGACGGGTGGCTCGTGTGAGGCGGGTACTCATGTAAAGTGGAACTCATGTGAAGTGGAGCTCACGAGGGAGGTTCGGCCAAGGTCCTAACCCATGGGATGTGGGCCCGAGCTATGAGATAAAGGGATTGATTTACCATGCTCTATTAGTTTGAGCTCTTAGAGCAAATGGCTAGTTGTCTTGCATCACAGTTCATCTCATTTCATTGGTATCTCCGTGCAAAAATATATTATTATTTTCCTGCTTGGTGGGCCCAATTTCCCTCTTATGCAAATCCTTTTGTACCTTCACCAGCTTAAAATACGGAGATATCAGATTGAAAGACAAATCCCGCAGGCATGGTTTTGATTTCAAAGTGAAGTTATATATTGCAAAGCATCAGTTAAATATATACATACATTTCAATGGCGATGATTTAGAAATCAAAGGTCCTGCTTGCATTTCACAATGCAAACTTTACCATTTTCCATCCATGATATCAGATGGCATTCTTACGGAGAACTGCAAACTCACTCATCTTCATTGATGTAAGATCTTCTCTGCGATGCTTCCTCTACCTGTCAGCACAAACAAACCAACTCATTAAAGACAATGAATCTGAACGAGTGAGAGTGAGATAAGGAATAAAGGCAGCAATGAAGTGACATGCTGGGGATTTGCTTCTGGGAAAGGTATCAAAGTAAGGTCAACTTGTGATGCTTTTGGTGATCCAGACCATTCATCTGTTTGAATCCACCTTGGATGCCTGATGCTGCACAAAAGTTCAACAATCCTAGCCATTTGATAATTGGCCTGGGAATGGATTTCAAATGCTTGGTTCAAATGAAGGTGCCAGTAATTCAGGCCGAGAGCTTTGCATAATTAGGGGTGCAAATGGATTGGTTTGGGATGAGGGAAGTTTCAAACCCAACCCATTTGATAATCAGGGCAGGATCTCATCCCCAGACCTAACCCATTAATATCTGGTTATCTATTGGTAATGTCTAATTCCCTATATAATTTAGACTTCTTATAAATATATACGCCATGCTTTCTTTAGGTATTTTTTACATTATTTAATTGCATAAATTAAAAGGTCCAAACCCAACATATGATGTCAGATCAGACTCGGGTTGGGTCAACTTTGAAAGGCTTCAACATCCAGACCCAATGCATTTGGCAATTGGAGTAGAGCTTGATCCTAGACAAGGCCCAACTGGTCCAAATTCATATCCCGGCCTGATTATTATATGGTCAGGTCTAATGGGTACAATGACCTATCAGAGCAACCCAACTGACCCACTTACACCCATATGTATATAATGGTACCTCTTTCATTGTTTGTGGAAAAAGTTAAGCCCTGCCTTTGATCACTCACAGAAATATCCATAATTTTTAAGTTCAAAATATGAGCAGTTATTCTTTTTTTTTTTTTTTTTTGTCTTGTTTTGCAAATGCAAGCAGTTGAATTCACAATCCAGTTCATGTCCGATGAGGAATGCTACTGAGACTACAAAAGAAGCGGCATACCTTGCATGATAACAGACCTTCAATTCTTATACTTCATTGTTGCTTTCTCGAACCCTATTGTTGGGAATTGCTTTGCGTACTCCTCAACCTCATGACGGAGCTTTGAGATCTCAGACTGAATGGGGGCACTTGTCTGGATTGTGGCCAGGAAGTCCTTCAACTTCGTCCCTCCTGATTTGTAGAATATCATAATACATTACTCCTTGATGCTTGTAAACTCGATAACATGTGCATGCATGCATGAATGTGTATGTATGTACATACGCAAATACATTCATATGCATGAATGCATGTGCATGCAGATTGCATATTCAAAGTATTATGTATTCTGGGGTCACAGATATACAAGTAATTGAATGCACATTTTTCAGAAGTGGAACCCATAAGCACTCCCATCTACAAAAAGAGGATGGCCTGATAATTTGTTAGAGCCGTAAGACCCTTTATCACCCCATCCTCATTTTTGGTGGTGGACACAATCCTGTCCTCATTTTATGGACGATCCAAACTGTAATTTACACATCCGTGAAATGAGCACCTTTGGTTTCTGCCTTGATCTTCAAGGCTATGTTAACAGCAGCATCGAAAAAGTCGGCCACTCTCACAAAATCCTCCTCAATGAAGCCCCTAGAGGTGAGGGCGGGGGTTCCTGAATTAACAAAAAAGATCCTATCAATCCAAATTGTTCAACTAAGAAAGAATTGAAAAAATGTGGAGTGATTAAATAGAGGCTTCTACCCATCCGGATGCCGCCAGGAACCATTGCAGACACGTCTCCAGGTACAGTGTTCTTGTTGGCTGCAATATGAACCAACTCCAGTACCTTTTCGACTCTAGATCCGTCAATCCCCTTCAGAAACAAGATCCACAAAGTCAAAGGACTTCTTTCACGTAGAACACTTACTTTCCATCCCAAATACAAAAGCAATGCATGAATACTTCCCCACCTGGAAGGTTTGAAATATCTCCATATGAAGAATCTATAATAAAGGGGTTGTTTCAACATCATTAAAAACTAACTAGTAGACAGATAAAATGTAACATTGGAAGAGGTTGAACCTGAAATATACTCTGTTATGGGAAGATCCGAGCCCACTATAGTTCTGAGGACAAGCGTCCGAGCCGAGGGAACAACCTCCGGGCCGAGGGACCATGCTCATGTGCATCCGAGCCAGGGGGATCGTCTTCGTCCTCACCTTCACCTTCATCTGAGGAAGGACGTCCCGAGCCGAGGCCAGGGCGAAATATTTCGCACGATGAACTAAGAAACTGTCTTAAATGGATGTGCCCGCCAACTTCGCCCATTGATACGTTACACGATCCCTAGATTACACATGATATCTCCACGATCCAAAAATCCTCCTGATTGAGTGAATCGTGCCGAGATTAACGGACCCAAACCATCCAACAGTCAGGTATAAATACATCAAGATCCCATTGCTACAGGTATGGAAGATCTTGCACTCTCCCTCTTCCTTTCGACTTAGACCCGGATTCCCTTGACCTAACTTAGGCATCGGAGGGTCCCCTGGCTTAGCTAGGTGCAGGGTTAGGGTTTGTCGAGGGTTCCTCTCACGGAGTGGAGGGTGGTCCAGATTTTGACCTTAACATTTTTGGCGCCGTCTGTAGGAACCTGATATAAAAGGTCAGGCTCCTATTCTCGAGTATAATGGCAAGAGGAAAGAAGAAAGCAGTAGCTGCGGAACCGGAGCCAAATGAGTAAACTCGCTCCTCCTCACTGCTTCACGCCGAATCAGCCCCGGGGGCTTCCCAGCGTTCTCGCAATCGGGCGAGTAAATATTGCGTCATGCAAAGCGAGATACAAGCCCTGCAGGATGAGGTGAACAGGATGAAGCAACAACAGGAGCCACAATCACGCCCGGCTTAGGAAAATCCTGTTCCTGAACCAGTTGGTTTGGTCGTGGAAGCTCACTCCGCGCCGAGGAGTATGAGGCTCGAGGCGCCTCAACACCATCAGCTGCCGGTTTCGAGTCAAAATCCACTTCCGACCCAAATCCGAGCCTCGGCTCGGAACACTGCCCCTCGAGCTCCAACTAAGCATCGACAGATCTCCGCCATCAGCTAGAACGGAGAAGGGGAAGGAGAACTTCGGAAATAGAAAACACCCGAGAAATCATAGCGGAAAACAAGGACTCGTGGGAGAAATGGTTCGCAGAGCTCAATGACAAATTCCTAGCTCTGGAAAAGAAGTAACAACCGATGTCAGTGCCCGCAGCCGTTCAGGCAATGATGGAAGAGACCAAGCCTCCCTTCGTCTCGAAAATTATGAATGAGGTGATACTTCAGAGGTTCCGGATACCTCCCGTCATCTAATACTCTGGGTTAGGAGACCCCTCCGAGCATGTGGAAGCCTATCGCTCATGCATGCAGATCCAGATGGCGACGGATGCCATGATGTGCCGAGGGTTCTCGATCACGCTCACGGGTTCCGCTCGGAGTTGGTACCAACAGCTCAAACCAAATTCCATCAGTTCCTTCGCAGAGTTGAGTCGACTATTCCTTACCCAATTCATAGGTGGTAAGAGAAGTCGAAAGCCCAACACTCACCTGTTTGCTATCAAGTAAGAGCCGAAGGAGTTGTTGAAAGACTACATGGCTCGCTTCAATGAGGAAGCGCTGCTAATAGAAGATTACGATGACAAAATGACGCTCGCTGCGGTGTTCAGCGGCCTAAAAGAAGAAAAATTCATATTCTCTATCGGAAAAAATCCGCCAAAGACGTTGGCCGAACTCGTTGCCAGAGCTTAGAAATACACCAATGCAGAGGAATTCTCTAATGCCTGCAAGAGTGTCTAAGTGGCCGAGCCGAATAGTAAAGGGAAGAGGCCTAGGAACGAGGAATCCCAGTTATCTAGCAAAGGGCCTGACGACCGCGCCCCTCGCGATTGTCGCCCGAGCAGAAGGCTGTAGGGAAAGTTCTGCTCCTACACCCCCCTCAACACCTCCACTGAGCAGATTCTATTAGACATCGGAGGAGAAAAGCTGCTGAATTGGCCCGTCTGTAAGAGGGCTGACCTGGATCATCGAGACAAGCGTAAGTACTGCCTCTTTCACAGAGATCACGGTCACAACACGGCAGACTGCGTAGATCTCAAAGATGAGATTGATACCCTTATCTGGAAGGGACACCTGCATCGATATACCAAAGAAGGAAAAGCTGCTCGGAAAGAAGAGAGAGCGAGAGCAGCCGGACACTGTCACGGAAGAGCCCGTCGAAATCTGTACCATCTTCGGGGGCTCATACAGTGGTGGAGATTCGAATAGGGCACGGAAAGCCCACTCTCAGAAGACTGAACTGGAGCATTATGTCCACTTAACCGAGCGACCAGCAAGGAACTCCGAGTCAGCCCATGCACTCTGACCTTCATGGAAGAGGACACGCGCGGAATCCATCACCTGCACGATAATGCCCCAGTGGTTGTTATGACCATAGCAAACCGTAAGGTATACCGTATCTTTGTCGACACCGGGAGCTTGGCAGACGTAATCTATTCTGAAGCCTTTGAAAGGATGGAGATTCCGAGGTCTCACCTTAGGCCTGTGAAGACCCTCCTGTACGACTTTGCCGGATAAAGAGTAATCTCCGAAGGAGTTATTTCCCTCCTGTTACTGCGGTAGAAGGGCAACATTAAGTCACCCTTATGGTGGACTTCTTAGTTGTCAACGTACCATCTGTGCATAACGTCATTTTGGGCCAGCCTTCCCTCAACGCAATGAGAGCGGCTGTCTCCACCTCTCATCTGATGATGAAATTCCTTGCCGAGGGTGGGATAGGATATCTCCGAGGTGATCAACGCGAGGCTCGAAGATGTTATGCTATAGCTGTCAAGAAGGGGTCAGTCAAGCAAACACTTATCATCAACATGTTAGACCCCAGAGGACCCGTGGAAGAATCGTCCGTGGAAGATCTGGAGCTGTTTGACGAGACAGATCCGAGCAGGACTGTCCAGCTCGGAACTTCACTAAACCCTGAGCAACGGTCCAAAATACTAACCTTCCTACGACAGCATAGAGACGTCTTTGCATGGTTACATGCAGACATACCAGGGATCTCTCCTGATGTCTTGGTCCATAGGCTGAACGTGGACCTAGACCATAAACCGGTAAAATAAAAAAGAAGACCATTCGTTGCTGAGCGGTACGAGGCCATTGCCGACGAGGTCTCCATCTTGCTCGATGCTAGTTTCATAGAGGAGGTATACTACCCCGACTAGATCGCGAATGTAGTCCTCGTCAAGAAGGCCAACGGGAGATGGTGGGTTTGTGTAGACTACTGGGATCTAAATAAAGCGTGTTCAAAAGATAGTTTCCCGTTGCCTCGGATCGATCAGCCGGTGGACAGCACAGCGGGACACGAATTACTCTCTTTCTTGGACGCATACTCTGGGTACAACCAGATCGCAATGTATCCACCTGACAGGTAGAAGACTACTTTTGTCATGAACAAGGGGCTTTACTATTACCGGGCCATGCTGTTTGGCCTAAAGAATGCTGGGGCCACGTACCAAAGATTAGTGAATCAGATGTTCGCCAAGCAGACCGGACATACCATGGAAGTATACATTAACAACATATTGGTAAAAAGTATTAAAGCGTTTGATCACCTGACGGATTTCGGAGAAACGTTCACCGTCCTTCGAGAATATCAAATGAAGTTGAATCCCGCGAAGTGCGCTTTCGGAGTCGGCTCAGGAAGATTCTTTGGGTTTCAGGTTAGTCAGAGAGGCATCGAGGCGAACCTTGACAAGATCAAAGCACTCCTCGACATGAGTTCACCTCGGACCATTAAGGAAACACAATGTCTCACAGGACGAATCGCGGTGCTTGGACATTTCATATCCAGAGCAACAGATAAATGCCTTCCCTTCTTCCAACAGTTGAAGGGTCATAAGAAGGTAGAGTGGACGTCAGAGTGCGAACAAGCCTTCCAACAACTAAAACAGTATTTGGGCTCATCCCCTCTGCTATCCAAACCTTAAGAAGGTGAGCCCCTGTTCCTCTACCTCGCGGTCTCGGCCTCAGCCATCAGCTCGGCCCTGATCCGAGAGGTCGGAAGTAAGCAACACCCCGTATATTATGTGAGTAAGGCTATGGTACCTGCAGAAATGAGATATCCACCCCTGGAGAAGCTAGCACTCAGCCTCGTCGTTTCAACTCGGAGGTTACGTCCATATTTCCAAGCTCATTCTGTAGTCGTGTTGACCAACTCCCCTCTTAGACAAGTTCTTCAGAGACCTGAGGTTTCAGGTCGAATGATTAAGTGGGCCATCGAACTTGGTGAGTTCGACATCCAATTTTGTCTGAGGACAGCGATCAAGGGCCAAGCCGTGACCGACTTCATTGCCGAATTCACCATACCAAGCGAAGAAGAGATCAGTACCATAGTCGAAATGGCTCTACCTGTCCCCTCAGGTGATCCAAAGGTGATATTAGACCCGGGATGGGTCCTTTATGTGGACGGATCGTCCAATATCAAAGGGGTCAGGGCTGAAATTGTCTTGATCGCACCTGATTTCTCGACTATCTAGTACGCGATCAGGCTCGGGTTCAAGGCCTCGAACAATGAGGCGGAGTACGAGGCTTTACTAGCTGAACTTAGATTGGCTGCAAGTGTGGGTGTTCAATCTCTTCAGGTCTGATGCGACTCTCAGCTGGTTGTAAACCACATTTCTACCAAATATGAAGCCAAGGAAGCAAGGATGGTTGCTTATCTAGACGAGACGAGAAAACTAATTGAAAGGTTTTGGAATTGCACCATCCACCAAATCCCTATAGCAGAAAATTCATGGGCTGACGCCTTAGCGAAGCTAGCCTCGGCCACAAAAGGAAAGATCCTGCGCGTAATTCCCGTGGAGTTCGTAGAACATCCAAGCATCAACCGGACGGAGGAGAAAGCAGTCAATCCAGTGGATACTACTCCGAGCTGGATGGAATCGATCTTCAATTACCTCACAACTGGTGAGACCCCCTTGGATAAACTGGAAGCTAAGTGCCTGAGAGTCCGAGCAGCACGGTACGTCATCCTAGACGGTACCCTATACACAAAAGGATACCCTTAGCCCTACCTTAGGTGCCTCCAATCCGATGAGGCGAACTATGTTATTCAGAAAATTCACGAAGGAATCTGCGAAAACCATTCCGGCAGCCGAGCCTTGGCCCTGAAGATTCTTCAGTAAGGATATTTTTGGCCAACCAACAAGGAGGACTCTAAAGATTATGTTCAAAAATGCGACAAATGCCAGCGCTTTGTGGTCGTGCCGAGGCAACCCGCAGAAGAAATGACTCCCATGAGTGGTCCCTGGCCGTTCGCTCAATGGGGAATCGACATCATCGGCCCTCTGCCCACAGGAAAAGGGTAAGTCAAGTTCGCCATCGTTGCAGTCGACTATGTCACCAAGTGGGCCGAGGCCGAGCTTGTTGCTAAAATCACAGAACAGAAGGTGATTGACTTTGTCTGGAAAAATATCATCTGCCGGTTTGGGATTCCGTGCATCATTGTGTCAGACAATGACCGACAATTCGACAATGACAAGTTTCGAAGCATGTGTCAAGAGCTCAGCATCACAAATGCGTACTCTTCTCCTCAACACCCCTAGTCCAATGGACAGGTGGAGGCAGTCAATAAAGTTATCAAGTACCATCTTAAGACGAAGTTGGAGAAAGAAAAAGGTAGTTGGGCCGAAGAACTCCCATTCGTTCTCCGGACCTACAAGACCACAGCTCAGTCATCAACTGGAGAAACTCCATTCTCCCTCTCTTATGGCTCGGAGGCTATGGTGCTAGTTGAAATTGACATTCCTATGGCTCGGGTTAAGAGTTACAAAGAAAACCAGAACTCCGAGCAGATTGCGACTAACTTGGATTTGCTCGAAGAAGTCAGAGATACCTCAAGGCTTCGAGTCGCAGCTCGACATCAACAAGTCAAAAGTCAAAACCAGGCGGTTCTGTCCCGAGGACTTGGTCCTTTGTCAAGTATTCCAGAACACTGCTGAGTCGGGGGTTGGGACACTCGGACCTAACTGGGAAGGGCCCTACCGAGTCGTTCGGTCGACCAAACTGGGCTCCTACCACTTAGAAGACCTTGAGGGCCGTCAGCTCCCCCACCCCTGGAATGATGAGCACCTGAAAGTTTACTATCCATGACAAAATAGCCTTTAAGGCTCTCAACAAATGTACGCCTCTGAGTGACAAGCCTTTAAGGCTCTTAGTGAAATTCGCCTCTTCTTATCTACATGAATGAGTTATCTACTAAGGGAAAGTCGCCTCTCATATGCAGAGGTGGACTAAACAAACTGATCCCTTGAAGAAGGGGTTAGGGCGTTATCCCGTGAAAACTCGACGAGGCATCCCTTCTCAGTCGGGGGAAAAGCCCAAAAGATGACCTAACATAAGAGTCGGCTCATCGCCCGACTAACGGATGAAGAGTTTTCTCGCTAACCATGGGACGAGCCGACCCCAGTGGGTTCAGACTCAATAATGAACAGACCATAAGGGCTTCAAAAATTCTACGAAACAGCATTGGAAGGGGCCGACCTATTAAAAGGTTGGTTTGGCCATGCCCTGAAGTAAAACAACCTACCAACAGATCAATCCAGCAACCAACAATCAACAATCAATATCTAAAAATTAACTGCGAATTAGCATAGAAAAGAAGAATCATCATTCATGCGCCCCCTCTAGAGAGCAAAAAATCATCATTCATGTACCTTCTTTAGAAGGTAAAAAAGTAATCAAAAAGAAAAGTTTTGACAAGTTCAAAAAAATGAGGGGAGGCAAATGATCCGATTTACGCAGTATGGGGAGGAGGACTTAAGGAGCTGGGGCCTTCATCCGGGCGAACGTTGTCAGTAGAGTTCTCCCCTGCGTCTTCAAGCAACAAAGGCTCTAAGTTGAGGTTCGGGTATAAGTCCTGAACCACCTTAATACAGACATCGAAGCCGCGGTTGTAAAACTTGGTGGCTTCGGCGTCCCTCTCCTTTGATGCCTTGAAGGCGTCCACTACAGCAGCCACCACTACAGCCATGGAGGCTTTGTCTTCGGCTCGTTGAGTCTCCCTTGCTTGGGAGATGGCTCGGCTCTACTCTTCTATCTTCTCGCCTTTGGTCTGCTCAAGGACTTCACCCAATCAAGTGTTCTCCTTAGCCAGCGAGTCCGCGTGAGCCCTGGCCCGAGTCAATTCGACAGTTGTAGCGTCACTCCGAGCTTTGAAGTCATCCGCGACTCCCTGTAGCTGCAGTACTCTAGCTTCAAGGTCAGTCACGACCCCCTTGCAGCTGAAGCTCTCTAGCCTTTCAGTCTTCAAACTGCCGATGCAGCTCACTCTGCTCGAGTCGAAGAAAGGTGGCTTCACCCGCAAGACCCCCACTTCATTCTTGAGGGCCTCCACTTTGGCCTCTCTCTTTTCCAACTCTCGCGCTCTCTCTCGAGCCGATAGGAGTTTCAGGACAGACTGGACAAAGATAAAAGAATAAGCATTCGGAGACAGTAAGTGCAGAAAAGCAAGGAAAGTTGACAGAAATACCATGTAAAATACAGAAGTCATGTCGTTCAAGAAGGAGCTATCCGATTTTTTGAGGAGGCGAGCTATATCTTCCTCTGGAGCGTGTTTGGCAGCCCAAGGCGTCAGGCAAGATAGGTAGTAGCCTAGTTCGAACCTTCCCCTGCTCGTTCCCACTTGTGTCTAGCCTACTGCCTCTGCGAACCCAGTCCTATTGCCAGTTGAGGTCTGAGCCTTAGTCTCAAGGTTATCTCCAGCCTCAGGAGGGGTGATCATGGCATCGGCCATCCGAACGGCCTCCTCCCGCTCAGATGATGAAGGAATAGCTATGCAGGGGGGCTGCAGGACGAGCCTCCTCGATGGGAGGGGGGGGGGGGGGGGGGCGGAAGAGGAGTTATAGTTGCTGCTGGAGTCGGAACAATGATTGCTGGAACCCGGGTCTCAACAGGCACCACCGCGGGGGCCGCGATAGTAGGAGCTGCAAAAATAGAAGCGGGACCAAAGGGGCCCCCTCGAGAGGGGCAGTCTGTTGTCTCCGGACGGTCGTCTTTGTCCGGGGCTCGGCCCTCAGCATCTCCTCCGCAGTTGGAGCAGTTTTCCTCTTCCGAAAACCAGATGCCTCAGTCATGCCTATGCAAAAAAATAAATAAATTAGCAACCAAGTGATTAAGTTTGGCCTCTCCAGAAGGGGACAGAAGTGAAACTTACTGAAGGATGTCGGGAGAGGCGGGGACTTGTAAAGCCCCGACCGGTGAAGGTTGGTGGCTGTGATCAGGTCCGACCAAGAGCGAAGCTCTCCCGATCGCGCCTTAGCCTTAGCAACGCAGTGTTTTTGGTCCGAGGTGAGGAGTGGCGTGCCCTTTGAAAAATCTACAAGGATAGAGCAGGGCTTCAGTCAGACTGGAGTAGATAAAAGGGGTGAAGGGAAAAATGCTTAAAGTCCTACCTGGTTTTGAGAATCGGGTAGGGACTCGAGTTGTCAGAGTTCCGAGCTCTGCCGCTGGCGCTTTGCACTCACCCGCAGCCCAAAATCATTTGTTCTTCCAATCCTTGTTGGAAGACGGAAGGTTCATCACAACCCCAACCCTTTGCTGCCTCGGATCGCGAAGTAGTATCATGGTTCTTGACTATCGTGCTTGACCAGGTACAAGCTTATCAGCTCTTCTGGGTTCAGCTCTAGATTACCGACTTGACGCCAGATGATGAAGGAAGAAATTAACATCCGCCAAGCGTTGGGGGTGAACTGCCAAGGAGCTAGGCCGAGGTAGGCAGTGATGGCTCAGACGAAGGGATGCAAAGGAAGTCAAACCCCACATTGCAGCGCACAGAGAAAAATAACAACTTCCCCCTCAGCGGGTGCGTTAGCGATGTCGAGAGGCTCTGGGGCCCTTATCCGAACGAAGTCTAGGATCTGGAACTCCGAGTGGATCCACTCCATTTGAGACTCCGATAGTACGGAGCCTCCAGGGACTACCTTCGAGGCCCGCCCACTCGCTAGCATCTCGGCGGCCTCGGTAGTTGTGGTTCGGGGGGCTCGAGCGGTTTTCTTTTTGCCGCCCCGATGAGTCTGAGCCCATGTCTCCTTTGGCCTTCGGGGCGGAGGAAAGAGGGGCACAGCTTTAAAGGAGCATTCAGAGGCCCCCCTCCTGCCATCGGAATTTCCCAACTCAGAATCGTCATCATAATCCCAAACGGTCTCCAAGTCGGACGACATCTTAAGAGAGGAATGCAGAGAGGCACAAGGAAGAAGACTCATCGGGCGTTCACCGGGAATCGCTTTTGCCAAAAATACTTGGTCGGTCGGAGTCGCCCGTCAGAAAACCCTGATCGGCCGGAATTGCCCTCGTCGGAAATCGTCCCCTCCGGTAACACCCCAAACACAAAACGCAGAAGTGAACAAAAATTTTCAAAGAGAGCTTCTATAGACCTTGCCAACTCTCTACAGTAATGACAAGAAATGATGACTGCAAACAAACCGTCGCGAGCCGACTTCGAAGCTTATGTAGCTGCACACTATTGGCTCGGGCTCTGTCGAGCAGTACGCCTCTGACATCGAGCGGCATGCTCCGGGTAAACGAAATAACGCCCGAGTAATGAAAGCTCTGCTCGAAACGCTACTCGGGGTATACGTGGCAATCAGCCATAGGCAGACGACGATTCGAAATCTTAACCGTCACCACGTATCCGTTGAATGTAAGTCCGTGGTCAGGAAACTTTGAGGGCACAACACTTCAAAATTCCAGAGAAGGTTCAGTGGGTGGGGCGGTCGATCTTCCATGTGCTTACTCTCCGAGTCTGTAGTCGACTTCGAAGAGTAGGGGGCTTCTGTTATGGGAAGATCCGAGCCCACTATAGTTCCGAGGACAAGCGTCTAAGCCGAGGGAACAACCTCCGGGCTGAGGGACCATGCTCATGTGCAACCGAGCCGGGGGGATCATCTTTGGCCTGACGTTCACCTACATCCGAGGAAGGATGTCCCGGGCAGAGGCCAGGACGGAATATTTCGCACGATGAACTAAGAAACTGCCTTAAGTGGACGTGCCCGCGAACTTCGCCCATTGATACATTACACGATCCCTAGATTACACATAATATCTCCACGATCCGAAAATCCTCTTGATTGAGTGAATCGTGCCGAGATTAACAGATCTAGACCATCCAACAGTCAGGTATAAACACATTAAGACCCCATTGCTACAGGTACACAAGATCTTGCACTTTCCCTCTTCCTTTTGACTTAGACCCGAATTCCCTTGACCTAACTTAGGCATCGGAGGGTCCCCCGGCTTAGCCAGGGTCTCCTTTGCTCACCTTTTGTGTAGGGTTCGTCGAGAGTTCCTCTTAAGGAGTGGAGGGTGGTCTAGATTTTGACCTCAACATCCTCCAAAGGAGACAGGTGGCCTATCCACAATGTCACAATCACTTTGTTGCATCTATACCATTTCTTAAATATTAAATATGTCACGCTTGAATTGCACATAGACATTGTAGGCCAGACTAGGTGGATCTCTAGTTGGATGGTTTCGACCAGACTGCTCACATAAATGATTTGGTCTAATCTAGGTTTTAAAAACATAGAGAATATGTAGGAATTAATTTTTTTTTAATGGACACACCTGTTTACTTAGTGGTGTTTGGGTCTACCCCAAATGGTTGTTCACAGGGTTCTCCAAGCAAACTGGACGTGTTCGGTGTGTGGGTGGGATGAACAGCAACACCCACATTAAATGGGCTAGTGATTTCCCAAATTTCCATCCAAAATGTGGTTGGGATAAAATCAGGGAGGTCTTGTTCTATCTCAACTACCACTGATGCTGGTGCATAGTTTCAAGCTTAGGAACCATGAATATCATTAGTACAGAGGGTGTAAAGTTTCATTCTATATGCAGCTGACTATGATAGATCAATCCTGGAATCAATTGGCGTGGATGGGAAAATTCCTAATGGAGGAATCAAACAGTAAATGAAGCCTATCTTCATGCTCTTGCAAATTCATTACTTCCTCCACTGGAAATTGGGAAGACGCATTTCAATCAGGTGACTAAAAGAAAGAACAAATATACTTCTCTAACCTTGGTTTTCAGGTTTACTAAGACCAGATGGTTTTCTGTTCCCCCAGAAACAAGTTCATAGCCTTTCTCCGCCAATCTCTGCAAAATCAGTCCACTAAAATTACCCAAAAGAAAATCAAATAGTTCCCCTTGAGTAGAAACTGCAGAATGGGAAAGAAATTGCATACAAGATGATATCATGTTGAATACCAAAACGTTAGAAAAGGAAATATGCTTGACATGCTCATAGCTCTAAAACTCATTAATTTGACTCAAAACTTGGCTGAGTCAACTTGACTTGGCAAGATTTTGAGCCGAGTCCCTGGGAAACTCAGAACTAGGAGTGATTTGGCCTATACTCGGAGAGACTCATTGAGTTGACTCGATGCGACTCATCGTCTTGAGCAAAGTCACTTGTCTTATGAAAGCAGGGATTTTATTAAAACAATAAGGCGTGAGTGAAATTCGAACCCCCAACGTCAACTAAGTGAGCCCTTAACAAGGGAGGTAAACATAGTATTTTTGCTTTGTTGTTCATTCTATATTATCTAATAAATCTAATCATTTCAAATACTTAATAACATTCCTAATAATTATAATTTATAATAATTAAATATTGAGTCGAGTCGGATCGAGTCTTCAATTCAACACCTGGCTGAATATCGAGTTGAGATTTGGGTTTTTTGAACTATAGTTATACCTGGGCGAATTTTGCACAATTGCTGAGAACTTGTTCTTGATAGGCTTTGTACTCTGGAGTGGTGGCCTGCAGTCATATTATAACCAAAACACAACTAATAAGAGAATCTTAGAATAAAAATGCAATGCGCATAGAAATTAGAAACAGACATTTTTCTTCAAATATATTAGCTCAGCAATTCACAAGATGTCCTTTGGGTTTATTGAACCTGTTTGAGAGCAACTGCCAAGCCAGCAATTGTGTGATTGTGTGGACCCCCTTGAAGCCCAGGAAAGACAGCTGAATTAATTTTGTCTTCATAGTCATACAAGACCTTCAGAACCCCGAATGATAAGAGTGTTACTTTTGTGACGCATATTTCAAACTTAAACTAGAATTTCACAATTGAAATAACTAATTATGCAAAATGATCAGTGCATATAGCAACAATTGGAGTGAAAAAAGAAACGCTTAGTAGCAAAAATGAGTAAATTTCTGTGTTGCCACACCTCTTCCCCTTTTTTGTTGATCTCTTTTACCCCCTTCCTGAAAAAGATCATGGCCCCACGTGGTCCACGAAGTGACTTGTGCGTGGTTGTGGTCACTACATCTGCATACTCAAAAGGAGATGGAATAACACCAGCTGCAACCAGCCCACTAATATGTGCCATATCAGCCAGCAGGATAGCTTTCTGCTTGTCACAGACCTGTAGAATCCACGAAATATACTGATCAGGATTTCTAAGAAGGAGAACAGAATCAAAACAATAGTTTGTGATGTTGCCTAAATTGGAATTTACCTTGCGAATGCGCGCATAATCATAGAGTCGAGCATAAGCACTAGCACCAGCAACTATTAGTTTCGGGCGGAAGAGTGTGGCACTTTTCTCCAACTGTAAGGATATCTAGGCTTAAGAGATGAATGCATTGTGTGACCATGAAACTAACTAACATAGCTAGTTCAATGACTATAATGAATACTAATAGGAGTCCAATCAACGTAAAGAGGCTTGCATAAACAAAAAGGCTTAATTATATGCAACAACAAACTAAGATATGGAAAAAACCCAATGGAGTAAAATCGGTTTAACATCTTACTGCATGTCCAAAAATTACTTTTACAGACCAAACAACATCAGATTTGAACAGGACCTACTGAATCATCATCTTCAGAAATTACAAAAAAAAAAGAAAAAAGGTAACATTATCTGGAATATCATGCTTAGCAGGAAAATTTCCTCTTTTACTCAATGGTGCATGGATGGGGGTGCTTGGTGCTTGTAAAATCTCTTCTTAGTGGCAGGGCTATCAATGGGACACACTCATGGTTGGTTTCAACTGGATTTTAACTGGTCAGGCTGAGCTTGTCAGGCCAGCCCTGTTCATGACTTTGAGTTTGCTTGGCCCAGGTCCGGCCCATTGACAGCCCAACTTTTGTATGGTCAGGCTTGATAGATGCCAATGACTAGCATCCAGATCACAGGTGTGAGACTAATGCATTTCCTGGTTTAATCTCTTCTTCCCATACTCCCACGTGACTGTTATTAGTAACTGCTTCACACTTTTTACTGGCGCAACAATACCCAATTATTCTACATCCCAATGCCTACTACATGCACAATTCCATGCATAAATATATGTATAGACAACATCCTACATGCATGGGTGCGTCTTGTGTGCGGAAGTGGGCACATGCATATTTGCATGTATGTGTGGGTATCAAGGTTCATTGGATTGCAGGTGGTTTCGGTACCTGGTACATAGTGTTGTGACTAGTAACCATGTACAGTGCACAGATGCACTCGACTAAATATGTGCATAATGGGAAGGCATTGGTTAGGAGGCCCACATGATTATGAGACCCAAGTGAGTGAGTGGTTTAATGATGCATACTTTTATACATGGATGTGGTTGTCAAGGACAACCATATTTTCAGGAAAAAAAAAAAAGAAAAGTAGAAAGGAAAGAAAGAAAAAAGAAGAAACACGATATATCTATTCTATAATTTTATAATTTCTTAACCAAATTGTATAAATTTAACCTACAATATCACCTGGCCAATGAATAGTAGCCTTCAATCATGTAGATACTAAAGAGCAAGGACAAGGCTATGGTGAAGGCCAGGGGAACATGATGACGACAGTATTGTATAATCCCTTTATCGAATGTTCCCAACAGTATTATATAATGATCTAAAGAAGTAAAACTATGTTCATCATCATCATCTAAGCCTTATCCCAATTAATTGGGGTCCGCTTCACGTTCCGTTCCTCCATTCCACTCTATCAAGGGGCATATCTTCTGTTAGACCCTAGGTCATCAAGTAGAATTAAAGCTATGCTGATCTTCATAATTTTCCTGTGTAATCATTAGCATTGCTGTATTTTATACTTCCTGGAAACAATTTTGAGAATCAATCAGCAAAAAGAAAGCATCTTCAAGAATTCCACACAGTTTATCTTAGTGTTTTAAAACCCGGAGTGGACTGGGCAATTGGACCAGTTTGGACCGGAACTGTTTGGTTAATTTGTTGGGTTGGCTCGCCATATACTTACTTTTGGAATTGAACCGCCTAGGTCAGGCTGGTTATCCAATCTCTTAACCAAACCGTTCAACTCGGAATTTTGTAAGCAACATCCCAAGTCAAAATTGGTTTACTTCCAAAACATTGCCGAGCCCATATGCATGTAAATGAACTCTTTCACAAGCCATCCCACGTGCAAACATGGCAGATATTTTAAAGATCCAACCCATCCATAAGATGGGATCAATTGCCCAGATGCCCTTACTTAAAAATCAAGCTAATCCACTCATCATTAGAGCTGGCCATCGAGTCGAGTTGGACCGAGTTAGGGCTGACACGACTTGATCCAGTTTTGAAATAGGCCTGACCCGAACCCAAACCGACTTAGTACCGAGTCTAGCATGCCTGACCCAATCCGAGTCCTGGTTTGGCATGGACTAATCCGGACCGAGTCTGACCCGGTCACAAGTACCGAGTCAGGTTGAGCCGGCACCGAGTCAAGTTGAGTGCAGTGGGTATTCACGGGCTGAAATCACCACTCAAAGCCTAGATTGACTTGCCAAAATTGCAGCCTCTCCATCAGCTACACGGCATCTCAGATCTGAAACATCAGATTTGAGTTTATTTTATTTTAATTTTTAATTTTTTAAATATATATGTACAAGTCGAGTCACTACCGAGTTGGATTTTGGGTCGAGTCGAGTCGAGTTACTGGGTGACTTGAACTCGACTTGGTTTGAGTTCGGATTGGACGAAGTCAACTTGATTCGGATTGATTCACCCACTTGGTTCGGATCGAGTTGGATTTGAACGAGTCAGATGAGTCGAGTTTGCTGAGTCGAGTTGTCCCGTGCCCAGCTCTACTCATCATACATACCATGATTTTAGAAATAAAAGGAAGGCCACTAATTTTTTCATGAAGTGTAGCTCAACTGATTAGTGGATGGGTCCAATTCTTTGTCAAGGGCATTCTCATGGTGGTACCCATCAGATGGACAGCTTGGATCTCATTTGTGTGTGCCACTGCAACACGTAGGTGGCATATAGACAGGCTACCTCGTACACACGGGTGGCTAAGCACAGGGCTAGACTTCTAAGAGAGCTGACTACCATTTATAGTGGTGACTCATCTTAACCACATGTGGCATTCATGTATGACCATCCAAACCATTCAAATTGTGGGGAACATTGTGGGTGAAACATATCTATAAAATCATGCTGATCATGAAATCCTAACTATCTAATTTATGGATTTTATCAAATGATGATTAAGAGTAAAATAGTGAATGGTCCCAACTTCAAGGCCAACATAGGATGGTCACCACTCACCATCATGTTCTTGGTGATTTTTTTTGGGTACTCCCTTGACAGTTTGTCAGTGATATGGACTATCTACTTTCTAGATT
The DNA here is from genome assembly GCF_029962835.1 of Magnolia sinica. Lineage (NCBI taxonomy): Eukaryota > Viridiplantae > Streptophyta > Magnoliopsida > Magnoliales > Magnoliaceae > Magnolia > Magnolia sinica. The sequence continues at coordinate 8,633,450 of NC_080583.1, read as the reverse complement.
GCCGTACAACCATGCCATGCATAGCGTATGGTAGAAGGATCGCCACCATTTTTAAAACAGTTGTAAACTATCACACCAGTCCAACCAATGTATGAGAACTGCCAATTTTGTATATTACCTTTCATATACAATAATCTTCTTTGGAGTAAATGTGTCATTTGTGTAGCACATCCCAACTGGGCAAAAGGTGGTCTGACTAGAAAGATCACATAGGGTGAAAATGGGGCCAATTTACTCATTAGGTGGGCCCAGGTGTACGTTAAATCAGGACATCAGCTGTCCATTTATTTCAGATCAGCCCTCCTGACGGTTGGACCAGCTTGGTTTTCATCCCAAGTAATCTTTGGGAGTGGGTCCACCTCTTGTACGGATCAGATGTTCTACACAATTGACAAGTATGCAGAAAATGCATCATATGTCAAAGATGTGAATGCGTCTCCTTAAGAAAAATTTTGAATTCTGGTCGGTGGTCATATGCAGGCATTAAAAAATTCTATTCATGGCATACAACTCAGATTAAACTGCCCAAATCGTAGGCCCTATTTAGATAGATTATGAACCAAAATTTAGCAAATTTAGAACTGGATGATTGGTTGCTATTCAATGAACCATTGATCTAAAACATTCGCGGGTCTGAAATCAGCAAATAAATTCCCATTAAACAGAGGATAGGATTACTCAAATGATCTGATTTTGATCTACTGACCTATCTATCCATTGTAGGTCTCACAATTTATACTGTCTAGTCTGAATTAGTGCATGCCATGTATACAATATGAGTGATTGAGTTTCAAGTATCATTCTCTGCCAAAGAAAAAGGGGTTAACCCGGTTGGACTGGTATGGCCTGGAACATGTACAAAAATGGGTTGATCTTCTGTCAGGGTTTTAAAACCCAGGTTTACCTTCATCTTGCTTCTCTCTAAGTAATTCTTTCAGTTCTAGTTAAGCTTCAAGTAGTAGCAGGACTATCATAACTATGAAAAAACTCATGCGCATTGTATAGCAATATAATTGCAGAAAAGAGTGTGAATTTGATTAAAAATAAAAGGGCTGAAAGGAGAACGGCCAAGAGGAGAGAAACGAAACAAGTACCTGGTCATAGTCAATGTAACCAGTGCTCTCGTCCAATCTATATGGCATTGTCTCGAAAAATATCGACACAGCAGATATTTTCTTGGTGTCAGTCTGCACAATAGCAAAAGATATCACAAAATCTAGCATTTGTAGGATGGAATCTGGAGTTGTTAATAGCAATTAACCATCAAATTCCTTGAAACCATTTTCAGTATTCAAAGATATATTGAACACAGTTAAAAATTTGAATCTTCACCGGAGGAAAATAACTGTTATACTTCACAAAATGGGATGAGATCCAGTTCTCCCAGAAGTGCAAAATTTATGTGCCTTCACTTTCTATACAATACCCTTTGCATATGTGTAATTGTGTATGATGACCTGAATTATATTAATCATGTCACTCCACAAATGAACCATAGACCAACAATCACAATGACTCCACAAATGAACCTAGACCGAAAATCACAATGATTGGACAATCCTAATTCCTAACGATATAAAAAATGGCATACACAAATCACTGTTTGGATTTTAGTGATTTTTGCACCCTTTTCTAATGATTATGAATTTCTGATCATTTGAGTCTAGGTTCAATTCATGTTTCTTTTTATAGGTAAGCTGGGACAGAACCTGAGACCTCAGTGTTGAAACACACCCTATCAACCATTGAGCGATGAACTCGAACCAAGGGTTCATCCCCAGTGAATAAAAATTGCGGATCATCATACACATGTGACATGTGTATGGTAGACAGTGGAGGCAGGGAAAGTTCATGCTTCCAGGGGCATTGGATCTCTTTCCCTTTACAATTATTTGTGGCCCTCACCCCTGAACCACATGTTTCTCTTTTGGAAAATAAACTTCCAAATATTACTAACAACTAATATAGAAATCCAAAGTCCAAACCAGATAAACAATATAAAATTCAAATATATCATAACATAGTTGTCAACATTCGAGGGAAAAAAAAGTGCAACTTTGGCAAAGAAAGATCAGGCATATAAAAAGAAAGCAAAAAAGAAACAAGAAGTGCTAGTTAGATTTCTAGGCACCTGATAACCATGTGAAAGATGTCCACCATGAGGAAGATCAAGTGCCATGATTCTCTCATGGGGCTTCAGTAGTGCAGTGTAAACTTGAAAATTAGCAGGGGATCCTGACAGAGACTGCACATTCACTGCAAGAAGCATGGGAATAGTGACAAAATGTAGAATATATATATATATATATATATATATATATATATATATATATATATATATATATATATATATATATATATATATATATATTTTGAGAGATACAAAATGTAAAATACAATGAAGAAATCTACAAAAAGAGACAGCCACTTCGTGCTTGGATGAGTATTCACACAAGATAAATGGGAGCCTTAGCAACGGATAACAATTGTTATGTTTCAAGAAAATAACAAACCTTACACCACAGGTTTCCAGAAAAGTGTTTGGCTGGGTGTTCATCAATATAAGTTATGGTTTTATCACCAAAATATATGTAGATATGCATATTACCTCCCCATTTTTTAGGATCTAAACGAAATGCTTCCAAGGCACGTTTTTGGCACAGCGATTCTGCCATGTCAATGTATCTGGAAGGAATAATGGATTTAAATCAGTATCAACCTACAAATCCCACAAGAGTAGAGAATGGAAAAGGAAGCCTAAAATATTAATAAAAGGCATCATATAAAGCAAGAAAGTTAAATTTGTGTTAAAAACATTATTTTACCATACACATTAGGCCAGGGATTCCCCTCTGCATGGAACATGTGTACAAGGTCCATATTGTCCATTTGGTGGATCCAACCATAGACACACCATAACCAAAAAGAAAACTAGTTGGACAATCCTAACCACCATCAGAGGACTTCTGCACCACTGGAGATGGACACTGGCCAAGTATACTTTTTACCCATTCAACTGTAATCCTCAAAAGGCCATTGGTCAACACTCATGTTCTTTCTACATTTGCTATCTTGGGACTTCACGTCCATGGTAGGACCCACCAGAATAATGGTCCCAAATCCTAATCATCTACGGAAATACAGTGTCTGTCACAGGATACTTTCTTCAACAAAAGAAGAAGAAGAAGAAAGAAAGAAAGAAAGAAAAGATAAAAGATAAAAGAAAATGGGAAAAAAAGAGTGATGGTTCATACTCATTTCCTCCATAGTATCTTGCACCTGGATACCCTTCACTGTATTTGTTGGTCATGATAGACCCAACAGCTTGCATCACTGAAACTGATGTAAAATTCTCCGACGGTATGAGTTCGAGTCCCTTCAGGGGGAAAAAATCAACTCCCAGTTAGCAAGTTAAAATCAAACCTAATCTTTGGTAGAAATGTGAAAGATATTTATGTGAGAATTGGCAACTAGGACACATGCTCAGGGTGTGCAGTGTTCCACAGGCAGTCCCCACATGAACATGCCCTGTCCTGGAAACCTGGCCTATCCAATTGTAAGGTGGCCCACTTGTACATGGAATGCAGATCATTGGTCAGTTTATTCCAACCATCCCACTTTGACCAGGGCAAGTTCATGGTGGGTCTCACTAGAAGAATGCCCATATCTCTTACATGTGTGCCACAAACACAATTCTCAATCATGGAACATTTATGTACTGGAGCTCAATCCTTCAACAGGATCTACTATCTAAACCCTCGTTTGATATAGATCCACCCTTTTTCTTTTCAAATAACCCACATGTCACCCTTTGGATGTGTTTAGAAGGGGTGCAACTAATGAAAACAGGGTTCAAATATCATCTCCCATTTTTTATTCAATCTCCATTGCATACAGGAGAAAGAATCCAGTTTTCTTAGAGTGCTATAAGTTATAGTTCACCTGGTTGCATTAAGACACTTGGACAGTCCAATCAAATGATCTGGACTGTCCACTAGGTCCTGCATACATTTCATAGGTTGCTATGCAAAAATCACACCAACCGGACCATTCTAACAATCCAATTGATAGCCTATAAAAGGAATGGTCAAGATCACTCGTACAAAAATGGGTCCAATCAACAAATTGAGCCATCTATTTACTGGGTCCCATCATGGATTGTTCATGGTTCTAAAGAATCATTATTATCAGGCAATTCTAACCATCCACCCAAGTTTGAAAATGGAAGTCAAGAAAAGAAGAGCAACTTATGGATAGCTAGGATCATCTGATCCATGTGATTTTTGGGTGGTTGCACATCATGTGTAAGATGGACCTAATGGACAGTCCCAACTGGTCGATTGGACTTTCCAAGTGTCCTGATGCAACGATAGTGCCTGATTGATTCCAGATACATACATACAGCACCCAAACACATATTAGAAAGGAGAGTGATCATATAGTGTCAACCTCTGTGGGGCCCACTGTGATGTGTGCATCAAATCCACCCTGTCCATGAGGTGTGCCATTATCTGCTAGGCCATGAGGCCAAAATCACTTGATCAGACACTCAGGTGGACCACACCACAGGAAAACGGTTGGAAGGGGACACCCAACCAATAAAACCTTCCAGGCTGTTTTGCCAGGTATACTGTGTTGTGTATATGCCATTCAATCCATTCATCACATGTACCCCACTAGGACAAATCAGGCCATTCCAAAACTCAGGTGGGCCACAACACCGAATTTATAGTACTTAGCCATGATTTTCACTGTTTCCTCAGGTGTGGCTCACCTGTCTGTCAGATGGGCTTGATTTTTGGGCTCCGGGATGAACTTTAGGCGGCGCACCCGATGGACAGAACAGATGTCATGCATACATCATGGTGAGCCCCACAGTGATGGATTCAACACTATGGAGGATTATGCTTTTCTAGAAAGCATTCAAAAAATTAAAAAAGAAAAAAGCATTCATTCAAACAAAAAATTCACAACTCAGAAACTACTAACAAGAATAGATTCCTATTTACAGCTCATATAAAATCAAATCTCGATTTCAAACGCTGCTTGAGAACAAAATCGAAAAAAACAGTAATAAAGAAGTACCTTCCATTGCCTAGCCTTTTCAAGCTCGATGATATTGGCGATCTCCGGATCAACGACCTCGAGGGAAGAGTTCAGCTGTTTTGGCCACTGATTGAACGAATCAACGGTCAGGATTCAACGGAACCACAGATCTTGAAAGAACTGGTAAGCAGTGAATACTAACAGAAGGGGAGCGTTGTAATTACGGAAATGCCACTGTCTTACCGCGACGCGAGAGTTCTCCTTCTCGTAGATAGCTTCGTTTGGTAGAGAAGACTGAGAAAAGAAAAACGAATGAGGATTTCAGAAGAAGGCTTTAAAAACGAAAACAAAAAGGAATGCGATTTGAGAGAAACGTTTTCTGGGAAGAGAAATGCATACCATGTAAAAGAGGGGATTGGAATTGAAGAGAGGACGGATTGGCTTCTGTACGGACGAGGAGAGCTTCCGAAGCGCCATTGCCATTGCCATCTCTCTCTCTCTCTCTCTTTCTCACTCACTCTCTCGTTTTGCGGTTTTTCTGGTTTTTTGGGACCGGAAATGGAATCGTTACACCACGTCTTTTACGCAGCGCGTGAACCGCACAACTATGTGGGGCCCACCATGTTGTATATGTAAAATCCACTCCGTCCATCATGTACCATCCTTTATTCTAGGTTTTGGGGCTGAAATAAATATTCAGATCCACGATTCAAGTGGGACACCCCAATGGAACAATGGGGATGGAATGCCAACCACAGGTTTGTTTGTGGGGCCACCATGGTTTGTATCTTTGGTAAAAACTGTTAATCAGGTGAAAGGCACTGTGTTGATGAGAAGATAAAAAAAATCAGCGTGATTTAAAATTCAGGTGCGTGAGCTTAGATGTTTAGGAGCCATTTAACATCATTCTCATTGATGTGGCCCACCTAAGTTATCTATCCCGCTGATATTTTGTATGATCAGTTAACATAATGCTTCTCACATTTTGGACGGTGGATTTTACATCACAACGTGATGGCCCCACAGAGTTTGGGTGTTTTGGGAGTGGATTAGGTGTTACCCTTATCGTGTGGGGCTCATCTCGATGAATGTGTTGTAAATCGATGCTGTCCATCCGTTTTAACAGATCATTTTAGGAGGAGATCTAAAGAATTAAGTAGATCCAAATCTCAGATGGATCATATCACTGGAAACAGCGGTGAATGACCTTAGAACATTTTATGGGCCACATAAGTTTTGGATCAAGCCGATATTTATATTTTCCCACCATCCATGTCTGGTTGAACTTATCAACGGTTTTGATGGAAAATAGACATTACGGTAGGCCCTAAGAAGTTTTTAATGGTAGAAGTTCAATCACCATTGTTTCCTTTGGCGTGGTCCGCTTGATATTTTGATCTGCTTAGTTTTTAGGGAAAACGTACTAAAATGATCTGGAGAAACGGTTGGACGGAGTGGATAGACTAAAATTTATCAATCTGGGCCCCACAGTAAGGGTAACACCTACTAAGGCATTAACCGGGGAACACCTAATCCACTCCCAGGTGTTTTACGCGCTGCGCGGCTGTTGTTAGTTGGAGTTCGTTTTGTCTCTGTTGCGACTCATATCCTAGCTGTGCCGCCGCCCAATGGGGATTACATGCTGAGTTTTACAGTGATCAGAACCGTCCATTTTATGGAATGTATAAATTTCTGGCAATAATAAGAAAATTATGGTGAATGGTTGATTTTGAACATCACTACCTGTCGATGAATTTAAAAGGGTGAAAGGGATCAATCACATTCAAATATAAAAATCAAAGGTTTGGATCATCAATGGATAGTGATTATGGAATAATATCTTATCTATACCAGTAATGAAAATATAGACGGTTAATATCATAGGACCATCTCAGCTGCGTGTGTCCCAGAGAAATGACACATGCTGGAATTGAATCGTAATAGAGGCAGACCAAAATCTTTTGGAGTGGGTGGAGCTTAGTCGGAGAATAAAATAATTCTCAAAATTAGAAAAATGAGGCTACCCTATTCCACACCGGCGAAGGAGCCTGCCTACCCACACATACACATGCCAATGTGGATTATATTATGAGAGATCTGATCTCTACATCAGCTGGTATGAAATGTTTTAGATCTCTAATTTAAGAATCATTCCAACCCTACATCTGTGGTGGGCCACACCATTACAAAAATATGCGTGTTCGGGTAGATGATAGTTTTGACTGACATTGTACTGTGTAGATTGAGGGCGACATGAGGAATGAAAAGGAGTGATTTTTTTTAAAATAAAATCTAAGAATCACTTACGTAAATATGGAAAGATCCGATCATTACATGTGTTTCACATTGGCACGATAAACTGCGTGTGTATGAGCAGGTTTTCACACGCGCGTGGAACCAGAAAATCCCGAGGAAAGATTTAATAAACCATTAGAAATGCAGTTTGCCGTCGCGCACCTGCATAGGCTAAAATAAGCGCCTATACGTGGCTAAATGGACCACATATGAAATATCTGGTCCATTCGTAGTAAGGAATCCTAGTTCAAACAAAAAATCCACAAGTTAGATGGGCCATGCGAGCGAAAATATGGACACTCTTTAGAAGGGGTAACCAACGGTTCAAGTTCAAACTGATTAGTACGGCTACTTGATGGTTGGATTTTAAAAAATAATCAAAGGTGCTGTGAGTGATCCCACTCGTGTGAAACATTGCCATGTGAAGGCTGCAAAGAGCTTCATTGAGGAAACTATTAGAATACTCCCCGCATCACACGTGTGACATTGTACTGCACATGCAAAATCCTAACGGTTCAACGGTTCAATTAACAAGTGTTGTCCCTTTGATAAGGGCCTGATACTTTGGGCCGGGGCGCATGGACGGTGCTGCCCGCCTGATGAACTGAGTGGAACTCTGATAAGTGTGCCACGTCGTGAATAATTCTAGTATACACGCTCGAATAACGTTAGCGTTTTTGATATAGAGGCATGTCTTGGTATATCGTCATTTCGTTCCTATGATCAACAGAGACCGTCCATTCACTGGTCCTATACTCCTATTTGTGGATGAACTACTGCTTCAAAAAAAATTTAAAAAAAAAGAAAGAAAAGGACGCTGGACTCTCTGATGAAGGGTCAGGACACGTGGCAGACATCAGACCACCATATGATTCGGCATCATAATAAATGACAGGTGGAAGTTGACGGTGAGATTCAGCGAGAGACGACGATTCAGTGAAAGAACTCCAATACCGGGATCGGTTGATCGTCCTGACCGTTGATTTTTATTGAAGTGGCCAGTCCATAATGGGTCCATCATCTGGACGGCTCAGATTAAAACAAAACCATGGTAGGCATTTTGTATATTTTGTACTAATTAAGAAAATTAGAAACCAAAAAAAAATAAAATCAAAATCTGTTTTTTTTTTTTTTACTCTTATGCCCTTCTCGTTCTCATCCAAGCCAATCCAAATGGCTAAGTGGATTAAACATCTAAGGTGGCAAATGGACTACCCGTCCATGCATGCCACGCGTCGCCACTCCAACAATAGCCACTCATTCGCTATCCCACTCCCAACCACTGGCTACTGCGACAGGATCATCAGAAAACATGCGACTCACGGCAGCAGATCTGAGCCGGGTCTGTGTAACTAAGCCCGGGCCTGACCCAACCGACCCGGCCGTTTAATTAGTAATTGACCAATTGGCCTTAGGCTCAACTCCCAAGGCCCAGGTCTGACCTGTTTTTCGTGAGACTCCAAAATCGGGTCCATACCCGACCCACGGGCCCATGCAAACACCCAACCCCAACTGCGCAACCTGCCTAGCATTGGGACTAGAGCTGTACACGAACCGAGTTAGCTCGGTTAACTCGCTGACTCGACTTGAAAAAGCACGATTTGACTTGGTTCAAAATTGATTTCGAGTCGAGTTGCGCTGATTTTTTTAGTTCGAAAAAAATTTCAAGCCGAGTTCGAGCTTGCCCAGCTCGACTCAACTCGGATCGAACCCCAACTCGAATCAAACTCGGATCGAACTAGTTCGGTGACTTGGTTATTTTGATATTGATGTTGCTCACTAAGTGTTTGATGAAATGACTCAATGAAGTGTCGGCTGGTGGCGAGGAAGGCATAAATATTAAACAAATACCCTTGTATCTTGATTTTGATGTTGCCTACCGAGTATTTGATGAAATACCTGTAAACTGCTGCTGCTGTTTTACATACCGTGAAAAATTAAAGGTGCACTCTGTTATGGGGAAAAACGGAATGACCTATAGAGGTAGGTCAGGTCGAGACCTAACACGCCCCGATGCGCAATAGAGGATGAGAAACCCGACCGCCAGATTAAGGAAGAAGGTTGGTACGACCAAATTCAGCCTGAAGGTCGGTACAGCTAAGGTCGGTCTGAAGGTCGGCACGACCCATAATGGACTCTCTGAGGGACAACCTGAAGAGGCTATCAGGACTCATGAAGAAGTTAAAGACCATAGAAATTGGACATCACAAAGATGTTCTTCCTAATTGGAAGGACAGGTCGACAAGTGGGGATGAGCTAATCCGACCCAATGCGCTGTTACCTCTATTGTCTGACCTTATCCAAAGGCCAAATAAATCCACCTCGATTCCTAACTGGTATCCAACCTTATCCGAGTCTGCGGTTCTACCTTATCCGAGGGAGCGGTCGAAAGTTCTCTCCAAGGATCGTGGAGGTTGATCCGCGATTAGCTTAGGATCCCAAGATCTCTGCCAAGGATCTTGGGAGAATTCTCAAACCTTAGGAACCCGAATCATTCTACAACATGTACCAACCAAATATGGAGGTTTCCTCCACGTTATGACCTCTCCTCAACTATAAATGAGAACATCTCTAATGCTGAAAGGTATATACACATACTATCTTTACCCTTAAACAACTTCTACTAGACCCAGATTCTTGACTTTGGCATCGAAGGGTCCCCTGCTATAGCCAGGGTCTCCTTTCTCTTCTTCCTGTGCAGGTACTCGAAGGTCTAAAAAGGGTGGACTAGAAATTTGTATTAACACACTCCATGTATTTGAGAAAAGGTCGCACAGGTTCGATCTTGGCTCGAACTGGCCCAAGCTGCTGACCGAATTGAGCCAAGCTGGCCAGTCAGGCTCGAGGACCGAGCCGAGCCGAGTTCGAGCTGGGGTTAGCTAGTGGCCGAGCCGAGTCAAGCTATGCCAAGCTCGACTCGGTTTAACTCGTGTACAACTCTAATTGGGACCATTATTTTTTGACTTGACAACTTACAATCGACTCGTTTAGACTTTGAGTCGAGTCATGACTCACCAAGTTTAGGGTGTATCGACCCAACTTAACTGAGTTGAGGGTGACTTAAAGGATGACTCGTGGTATTAAACTGGATTGCGTAGTACTAAATGTGAGTCAACTGGATTGAATATAGCGGTCATTGACTTAGAGGGAGTTGTGGTACTGAATTACAATACTTCATTGTATCGCTACCCAAAGATTTAAGACGGACTATGATGAGATGCATGACTATTCTACATGAGTAACTGATTTGCATAATTGTAGCATACATGGTGTCAATATGATTTCACCAAACTCTACATGGAATTGTGAATGTGCTATAGATATCAGATTTTGTTGGACCTAATGAACACTTGCATCAGTGGATTGATATCAATTCACTTGCAGAATAAGAACCCATCTGCTTGAACTAGATTGTATATATGACGATAGTGTTCATCCATATTGTCATCAATTCCTACGAAAGCCAATTAGAGTAAGTTCCGTGTGATTTGGATGGATTTGTGTAGTCTATTTGGAGATTTGTGGGGATATACAAAGAGGATTCTATGATAATATAACTGGAATGCATCGAGGGACGCCAAGGCATCTACTAAGTGGTCGATTAAAGAACAATCGTATAGAAGCGGTTACAGACAGATGGCGAGAGTAGAAGCAAAGAAGGACATGTGGTGTTAAACGGTTAGAACAACCGTCAGAATGTGGGAAGCATCTAGATGGCCGAGGTAAGGCAATAAATAGCTGAAGAATTCAATATAAAAGACGTCTCACACTAATCCAATTAAACCAAATATTATCTTTCAAATTATCCTTTCAATTACCTATCATTTACATTTCCTAGTGTACTCATTTACCTTTCGCTTGCTGTTTACATTCTTTAGTGTAACCCACAACATTGATCAAGTAGTTGGCAATCTTGGCTTTAATTTGGGCCTATGCTCATATGCTAGATTCATTTCTTCATTGGGAAAGGTACTCTGCAGCTGCTCTTCATGACCGAGTGTAAGGATTCATTTTCTTATTTTTCTTTTATTTTTACTGAAAAGTCCTTTCGTACGGAAGACAAAGGTGTAACACATCATTTGATGATGAACCCTATCCTCTAAATATCGCCCAATCCTATTTACATACCGAGCGAGTGGCTAAATAGGCAGCCGATCTCGTTTGATCTTGGTCATATGCTACGTATATGCCTATCTTGGCATTTGGGGTCATAGTTGTGTTGTAAAATAGATGTCTTAAATCTGGTTTCACCGCGCTGCTCGACCAGTCGAGGGGCTGGCTTGACTAGTCGAAGCTCACCTTCGACTGGTCGAAGCCCACTCGACTCGAAGTCCAGTGACAATGTTTCTGTAAATCCCGAGGTCTTCGACTAGTCGAGGGACAAGCTCGACCAGTCCAAGGTGCCCTTCGACCAGGCGAAGCCCTAGCTCAACCAGTTGAAGGTTACACAGATGGTGCATGGATTCTGTGCAGACTGCGTAAATTTGAGGTGGTTTCAGAGAGGTATGTAAGTGGAGTTTCCTAAAGTATAAATAGAAGTCCTTAGGGTCTTTATAAGGAATGCTAAGGCTTTCTAAAGGTATTCTAAAGGTTTCTAGAAGGGGTTCTAGGGTTTCAAAAGGTATAACAAGGGTGAGATTCGAGGTTGTTCGAATCGGGTAAGTCTTCTCTCTTTGTAATTTCTATTTTCATAGTGGATTTCTGTCGCTTTGTGTAGTGATTTTTTCTTGAAAGGGTTTTCCACGTCAAATTTGTGTTCTCTTGTGATTGCTTGGTGCTCTTGGATTGCTATCCTAGATCTAGATCTGTGTAATTCTGCAGCACAAATCCCCAATAAGTGGTAGTAGAGCAATCGTTGGGGCACAGATCTAAATCTGCAGGATCAACAATAATGGGAAGCACTAGGTATGATATTGAGAAGTACTTAGGAAAAAATAACTTTGAGTTATGAAAGATCAAAATGATCAGTTCCTCAATCAAGCAGGACGAAGATGGTGCTCTTGAGGAGTTAAAGTCTACTATGACTGATGATGATTGGAATACTCTTGATAAGAAGGCCTTATCTTCGATCCGTTTATGTCTCACGGATGAGGTTCTCTATAATGTCATGAGGGAGAAAATTGCGGTTAAGTTGTGGGCAAAGTTAGAGGATGTCTATGCAAAAAAATCCTCTGAAAATCACTTGTACTTGAAGCAGCAGTGGTATAACTTTAAGATGGCAGAGGGTGGAGATCTGGAGGCTCACGTTAGCAACTTTAATAAATTAGTTTACAAATTGCTGGATATGAATGAAGTGATGAAAGATGAAGAACAAGCATGCATGTTGTTGAATTCTCTTCCGGCGTCGTATGAGTCATTCAAGGACACAATGTGCACCATGAATAAAATCCTAAGTGTCGACATCGTTATCTCAACCCTTCAAGGAAAGGCTATGAGAAAGCTTAACGTCGACATGGAGATATCTTCTGATGTACTACTTATAAGGGATAAGAATTCTGAACAAGGTACATGTTCTTCAAGTTCTAGATCCAAATCCAAGGGTAAGGGCAAAGGAAAGGTAAAGTGCTGGAATTGTGGGCTGAAAGGACACGTGAAGAAAGATTGTACAAATCCTAAATCTAAGAGAGAAGATTTTGAGGCTTCATACAGGGAGGCCAATGCTGCTATGTCAGATGGATCGAGTGGATGTGATGGTGATGTTTTATCTGTGTCTACGATCAGAAATTTTTACAATGATCATAAGGGCTAGTGGATTCTAGACACAGGGGCATCCTTTCACATGACTCCTTATCGGAGTTATTTCACTAGCTACAGGGAGTGCGATGGTGGACAAGTATTTTTGAGCAATGGCATTACCTGTAATGTTGTGGCTGTTGGTACGGTACACATCAAGATGTTTGATGAGATAGAGCATACCCTGACTGATATGAGGCACGTTCTTGACATGAAGAAGAATCTGATTTCTCTTGGTGTACTTGAGGTAATGGGTTGCAAGTTTATAGGTATTGATGGTGCTCTTAAGGTATCTAAGGGGGCACGGGTAATCATGAAAGCGCAACGATTCGGTAATATATATAGGTTGATCGGGAGCACTTCAAAAGGTGGAGCTACAATGACTATAAGGAATTTCACCTCTGCACGTGTGCGGCATGTTGGGCATTACCACATTTGCGGGCAGGACATGAAGGTTGGGACGCGCAAACAGGGATACAGAGCAGGTGGAGCAACCACCTTTGAGAAGAATCACACGGCGTAATCGCAGGATATCGACGAGGTACATGGACGACTCTAATATTAATGGGATTTGTCTTCTATTCAGATGGCTCTAGGTGAGCCTGATGCTGAGAAGTGAAAGGTGACTATGGACGATGTGATGGACTCGTTGTACCAGATCGACATATGGGAGATGGTGGAGCTTCCAGTGGGCCGAAAAGCGGTTGGATGCATGTGGATCTTCAGGAGGATACAACATAGATACAGAGCGAGGTTGGTAGTGAAGGGTTATGCTCAGAGAGAAGGGATCGACTTCTCAGAGATATTCGCGCTGACGGTATAACATGTGTCTATTAAATCCGTGATTGGCGCTGGTTGGCCAATGCGATCTCGAGCTGGAAGGATGGATGCGGGGTTTGTACTTCTGTACGAGAAATTGAAAGAGCAGATTTACATGAAGCAACCAGAACAGTTGGAAGTTAAAGGGGTTGAGAAGAAGAGTTTGCAGGAGGTCGTGGTACAACCTGTCACCTAGGCAGTGGTTTGATTCCTTCATGGTGAGTCAGGAACTGTATGCTGATGACATGTAAATTGCCAATTATGATATGTCTGAAATTAATGTATTGAAGACTCGGTTAAGTAGGACATTTAGGATGAAGGATCAGGGGGTTGCAAAGATAGTTCTCGGCATTGAGACTGAAAGAGGAGTTGGTATTGATAATCACCGATAGAATACCTTGTGTAGGTATTGATCAAGGATGTGATGGACTATGCAAAGCCGGAGAGCGTTCCTTACGCGTCTCTCCTCAAGTTTTTCTCAGGACATGTCTCAAAACAAATAAGAAAAAGCAGGATATATCTCATGAGCCTTATTCGAATGCGGTTGGCAGTGCATGCCATGGTCTGTATTAGACCGGTTATTTCATAAGCTATCAGTGTTGTGAGTAAATTCCCCAGCAAGCAATATTGGGTAGCGGTGAGATGGTAAGAAGACTACGTCTTTCCTTTTGAGAAGACAGGACCAAAGGTGGTTGGGCACGTGGATTCTGATCCGGAAGACATGCTCACCTAGAACGTTCTTGTAGAGAAGTTCAAGTTTTGTGCAACTTCTCTGGGCCTGGCAATAACAAAAAAGAAGGACGGAGTGTGCATAAGAAGTTATGATGTGATGCAAAGATAAGAGAAGAGGTCAAGAAGCTACACAGTTAAAGATTGAAGACATGGTAGAGATAGTTATAAAATAGATGTCTTAAATCTGGTTTCACCGCGCTGCTCGACCAGTCGAGGGGCAGGCTCGACTCGAAGTCCAATGATAATGTTTCTGTAAATCCCAAGGTCTTCGACTAGTCGAGGGACAGGCTCGACTAGTTGAAGGTGCCCTTCGACCAGGCGAAGCCCTAGCTCAACCGGCCGAAGGTTACATAGATGGTGCACGGATTGCATAAATTTGAAGCGGTTTCAGAGAAGTGCGTAAGTGGAGTTTCCTAAACTATAAATAGGAGTCCCTAGGGTCTTTCCAAGGAATGCTAAGGCTTTCTATAGATATTCTAAGGGTTTCTAAAAGGGGTTCTAGGGTTTCAAAGGGTGTAGCAAGGGTGAGATTCGAGGTTGTTCGAATCGGGTAAGTCCTATCTCTTTGTAATTTCTATTTTCATAGTGAATTTTTGTCGCTTTGTGCCGTGGTTTTTTTTGAAAGGGTTTTTCACGTTAAATATTTGTGTTCTCTTGTGATTGCTTGGTGCTCTTGGATTGCTATCCTCGATCTAGATCTGCGTGATTCCGCAGCACAAATCCCCAACAAGTTGTTCAATTTGAATTGAGTTGTGAATTCAATTCTGGCACGCCTACACTTATCACGTGACCAAATTAGGAAAACGAACAAACCACAACAATAGTTTGGCACGCCCAATGAGACCCTATTTCTAACTGACTGGTGTAACATTGTCAATTGGAATTATGAATAGAAGGAGTAGTCGAATCGATGAGGTTGAACCTTCCACATTGATCACACCACCTCCAACCAAAGACATGCCGCTTTAAGCGGCCTATGAAACATTAAATTTGAATAGTAGCCTGATGCTAAATACTGGAAATCAAGAAGAGGCATCGACCTCTCAGACTATTTCTCTTGATGAAATAACTATTGCACTTCAAGATGTACAACTGAGTATCCAACACATTCAGGAATATGGAAGACCCCAGGCCGATCAATTCTGTATTCAAACTGACACACAAACAGATACATCACCAACCAGACTAAGGCCATGTATCGATTAGTGACTATAATTGCCGAAAGAACGCCTGCGACAATGCAATCTAAGGCTGAGGGAAGTTCTATTGGTAACACAGTTTAGCCACCACTTGTGCCCCCACAAAGAAACCCATAACCAATTCCATTTCAAGAGATATGGAAGGCTCCACCACCCATTGAGCTCAGACGACCAGAGTGGGAGGTTAGGAATTTCATTCATGAAGTTTGAAATCAGGGCCTACTAGGAGGGCATAATCTCCAATGATTCCTTAGAAATCCGTTGTTCCAAGAGGGACCAAACCGATTAGACCCTAATCCAGCACTAATGGTTGAACCTCAGTGAGTGGATCGTGACCAAATCATGCAGAGGGTCTAGGAAGTTGTGGGCCAAGTACTTGGACATAATGCTATTCCGATCTATCATAAGCCCTATCCTGAATGGATCGATTGACAACATTTGTTGTCACGGAATTATCGATTGAACTTTGCCCTATTTTCGGGTGATCCCGATGAATTAACTATCGAGCACGTTGGCTGGTTCATCATGGAGTGTGGGGAGCTAGCGAATGATGACTATCATAAGTTGCAATTATTCAACCATTCTCTAATGGCAACGACTTTTACGTGGTATTCCAACTTATTTCCAAATTCGATTCATACTTGGCAAGAAATGAAAGAAAATTTTCATGCTCATTAGTTTTTCTCTAAGAACGAGGAAATAACCATGGCTGATCTTGTCCGTTTCCAACAACTATCAGGAGAAACTTGCGAGCTATATCACCCGGTTTAAAAGAGTGAAAAGCTAGTGTTCAGGTTGTTATGATCGAAGCTGAATTTGTACAGCTTGCAAAGATGGGCTTGAATACAAACTTCGTAAGAAATTCATTGGAACGGAGTTGATGGACCTATATGACCTGACTAGAAAGGTCTCCATGTATGAGAGCTTCTTCAGGAGGGTACTAGGAAAAAAGAACTCGTCAATTGAGACATATTATCATGACTCAAATTGCAAGGTCACAATTGCCGAAGTAGTGGCTAAAAAGCCACTCACATGATCGACGTTGGTCAAGACAGAATCGACCACTTTGACCACTCAAAAGGATGAAAAAGTATACACTTTTGATATCACAAGGGCTGATGAGATATTCAAAATTCTATTATCCAAAAAATTTATCAAGATTCCTATAAACCATAAAATACCCTTGGCCGATAAATTGTAGAGAATCGAATATTGTAAATGGCACGAAACCCTTTCCTATTCAACTAACAAATGTGTTATATTCAGGAACACGGTCTAGGATAATATCGACCGTGGGTTGCTGAACTTTTTCGAGAAGATTAAGGAAGCAATGTTGATCGATACTAATCCATTCTCACCTAATCTTGAGGTCAATATGGTTATGACAAATCTAAGAAGGGCTAATTGACTGCGACTGAGGGTTGATCTTAGTCCAAATGATTGTGAAGGTGCACCACAACGACTAAGGTAGGGGTGACGTTAACCTCCCCACTCGACTACCGTGCAGTTGAACACGTTTCGACAAGACGGTCAAGGTTCACAATTATGTGACTAGTGTGCCAGAAGGACTGTTCCAGGGAGAGGAGACACTCCTCTACTAAGGATGCAAAGCCAACACATGACTCTAAGGAAGCTTGAAGGAAGCAAACAACATTGGCCGTAAAGGATGCCTTCACCCCTTGATCGCTATTCCCACGGTAGAGAGTCACATCAAAGGATGGTTAAAACTCCGTCAACCCATAAAGGAGTCTAAAAATGGGTGGTCACACATCCTAAATTCCCAACGGGGCTAGAAGCAATGACTCGAACACAGAAACACCGTTGGTAGAGGCGCAGAAGAAGACATGAGACTTAGGAAAGCCCCTAATAAGTTGAAAGATTCCCAAGCCCAAGTTTAGAACCCCTTAGTAGAGGTGAACCTAGCAACCGAGCAAGACCCAAAGCCTACATTTGTCAGTAGACTTCTCAGGTTCCAAGATAGACAAGAATTCACCCATTTGTTCAAGGAGTTTGCCGATTATTTTTCATGAGATTACCAGGAGATGCCAGGACTTGACTGGGTCTTGGTCGAGCATAGGTTACCTATAAAAAAAATGATATTGGCTGCATAAACAACTTCGCAGGTAGGTGATAGTAGAGGTAACACAGAAAATAAAAGAAGAGATCGAACGGCTATTAAAGGCTGGTTTCATCAGGCCCATTAAATATGTCGAGTTGATCTCGAATGTAGTCCTAGTCATAAAAAAGAATGGTAAGTTACGAGTTTGCATTAACTTCCGAAATTTTAATTTAGTAATGATAAAGGACGAATACCCGATGCCGATGGCTGATCAACTGATCGATAGGGCTGCTGGACATCGAGTTTTGTACTTCATGGATGGTCATTCTATGTATAATCAAATTTATATAACATTGAATGATTTGCCAAAAATAGCATTTAGGTGCCTAGACCCCCTAGGGATTTATTGTTGGGTGGTAATGTCCTTTGAACTTAAGAATGCAGGGGCCACACACCAAAGGGCGTCATATTCCATGATATGATCGACTAGTTTATGGAGGTTTATATTGATGACGTATGATAAAGTCGGCCAATTGTTCAAGCGAATAAGACTCCACAAGCTGAAAATAAATCCTCTTAAGTGTGCTTTTGGAGTCTTAATCGGTAATTTCCTAGGATTTTTGGTACATCAGCGAGGGATTGAGGTAGATTAGAGCAAGACTTGAGTAATTATAAATGCTTATCCACCAAGGAACAAACCAGAATTACAGCGATTTCTTGGTCATGTTAATTTCATGCGGATGTTCATATCTAACTGTGCAGGGAAGACTAATGTATTTTCTCTGTTGGTAAAATTGAAGTAGTGGCTCAAATTTAAATAGGAGGCAGAGCATCAACAAACTTTTGAGAATATCAAGGAATATCTGATGAAGCCACAAGTGTTAATGTCGTCAATCGAAGGTCGATTGCTCAAGCTATATGTTGCAGCATCGGTGAAGTCGGTTGGAGCTCCCCTAGCCCAAGATGATGATGACCGGAAAGAGCATGCAGTCTATTATCTGAGTTGGATGCTCCTCGATGCTCAATGATGTTATTCTACTATAGAAAAGTTATGCTTATCATTGCATTTGGAGGCTATTAAATTAATGCATTATTTGTTAGCCGAAAGAGTAAATGAAATGAGTCGTAGAGCTATAACACTGGATATAGTTTAAGAGAAGTTGCGCTTGCAGTGTATACAGAGAGAACCGTGTGATGAAGGAAATGCTCCAAATGTTGATGGCTTAGAACTATGTGACGGTTCAAATATGTACAGATCATCTGGTGCAAAACAGACATGAGGAGCACGTACGACATCAAGCATGAGATGGACAACTTTATAACAATAGGCGATTGGGCGTTAGGACCTTTGATTTGTGTTGGTCTTCTCTTGGGTATTTGTAGGAATGGTTGTCGATGGAGAGGTAGAGAAGGCCAAGATGTCGAGAACCGCGACAATTAGAGCTGGGCATTTCATACCCGAACCGGTGGATCTGGCCCGATCAGACCTAATCCGACCGATTCGAACAGAACAGATGGTCAGGATCGGTTAGGATCGGGTAGCGTAATCTAGATCCGAATTATTTTCGGGTTGAATCCGGATAGGTCCTATTCCAAACCGACCCGATCTGGACCGTATATATTAGTGTGTGTGTGTATACTTTTACTACCTAGGCTTTACGTTTGGCGCCAAAAAATCCTGTCCAATGTACACATGAGCCCGTCAACTCTATCTCTCTGTCTCTGTCTCTCTCTCTATATTTGTGATTTTCTCTCTATATTTGTCTCTCTATTTCTGTTGAAAAAGAAAGCTAGCTAGATGTCCCGTAGATCGTTTTGGAGCTTGGATTTCTCTGTTGGAAGAGAGAAAGAGGGAAAGACAAAGCGGACTGCGGATAGACATGGAGAGTGCGCAAATAGCCTGGCATTCATGGGGACAAAAAATAAATGGCAGAAACTAGTGGGAGATGAGACAGATCACGAGGTATGTTTTATATCCAAACCATCCATTCATTTGGTGATCTCATTTTAATGCTTGAGACAAAAAATAAGACAGATCTAACCATCAACTGGACCACACTGCAAAAACTAGTGGGAGATTGAACGTCTACCATTGAAACCCTTTTCAGGGTCAGAGAAGTTTTGGAAAATATAAAATTGGTTTTCCTCTTCATTCAGGTACATGTGACCTTAATGAAATTTATTTTTCCTTTTCAATCAGGTACTTGTGACCTTATGAACATGTTGGATGTAAAATAAACGTTATGGTGGGCCTACAAATTTTTTAACGGTGAAAATCATTATCTCTGCCACTATTTATGGTGTGGTTCACATGATCTTTGGATATGATTCATTTTTTAGATAATGCTCTAAAATGATCTTTAAAAATAGATGAATGGTGTAGATATAATAAATACATCACTGTGGGGCCATGTAACTTTGATCTCCTTTGAACCGTTCTCACAACTCAGAGTTCGAGGAGCGTTCGTGCTGTCTTCGCATGACACGTGCCTAGAGCAGCTAGATAGCTAGTGCTAGCTACAACCTATAGATAGATTTACTTTTATAAAGCTTCTTCAAGAAGCTATGTGCGGGTGTAAAGCTTCTTTAAAAAACTATATATTTTTTTTTTATCTCTCTGAGTAAACCATGTAGGGCCCATCTTGAACTTTTTAGTTGATCCACACCGTCCATCAATTTTTTCAGATCATTTTAGGGGTTGATGCTAAATTTAAAGTATATTCAATAATCAAGTAAATCGCACTAAAGAAGACTGACAATAATGATTTCCACACAGTTGAAAGAAATGAACGAACAGAATCTTACCGAATCCAATCTGACTCGGTTTTCCTGACCGAGTCGGACTCGGATAGGCCAGTAGGAGTTCAGATCGGTTCAGGTTAGATGACCCAGACTCGGTCCCGGATCAGATCGGGTTCGGGTTAGGCCCTACAAATTTCGAACCGAGTCAAGTTGGACCCAATCCGATCCGACTCGGTCCGATGCCCAACTCTAGCGACAATAGAGTATGACAGGAACACACTTAGATGGAAAACGTTTGTGAAAAATAAAACAGGCGGCAACATAGAGAGAATGAAAAACGTTTGTGAAAAATAAGGCAGTAGCCCATATCAAAATGTTGCTCCCATACCGTAATAAAGTTGGAAATAAGATGTCTGCTGCATATCAATCATCCAGATTTTAAACACAGAATTTATAGAGAGTAAAAGAGACAAAAATAAAACACAAGATCCATTTATCTAGCTAGTGCACTGAGGTACAATCCACAAGATATAGAATCGAATCATCAAGTCAATGCATCGAAGTGCCTTTTCAATTTATATCGCACGAATTCAATCATTCGTACTCCCCGCAGAGCCATTTATCGAAGTGCCTTTTTCAAATGATATCGCATGATCAATCATTCGTAGTTGCATACCCTATTTTTCATGCGTCCGTAAAGAACTCGGAACGTACGCCACGCCAGTAGAACCGCCAGTAGAACTGCCGTCATCACAGCACATATCAATAAGACATTGCGGAACCCATCCTCGTGGTCTTTCCAGGGAATGCCTCCGACGCTCAATCCGAATACTGCAAGACTAGAAAGAAAAACATCAGTTCCATGCTCCATAAATCGGATAAGAAAAATGCTTAGTTGCATGACTCTGTCCGCAAACAACAAACACTAGCAACCCAACATGCTGACATTGCATACTTGCAGAGATCCAAGCTGTTTATCAGTAAGACCCAAGTGTTTTTTTTAAAAGGACGGTTACAAAGACAATAACCGACCGTTGTCCCACTAAAGCTATGTACATGGCTTACCAAATGAGTCTGATTACTGTGGGACGAGACATTCATAGTGCGCCCAGGTGATGAAAGGCCCAGGTATTTCACACCTGCCATGTCAAGCCGGTGAACGAACTTACAGAATTCCCTAGCTCCAAATCCGGTGGTGACATGCCATGTCAGCACATGCAGGGATGCTTTTGTTTGGTGTTGTGGTAGATGGGCACTAACAAATAAGCATTCCTGAAGGTGTAGGATCCCTTTTCTTTTTAAGGACAAGTAAAGGAACCTATTTGGATAGAGAAAACCAAAATGCGGAAATGAAATTACCTTTTGAGGCCCGTTTGGGACATGGGATTAAATGGTATGGAATTGCATTAGATGGAATTAACACTATTTATTTGACAGTAATTGCGTGTTTGGAAATATCATGATATTTGATTGTCCAATCCCACATTTGGAATTAAATTCTTCCTATATGAAAAGCATTGTATTAAGTGAAACTCACGATTTGGTGGACCATGATACCGCAGGATATACTGTTGGAACAGGATGACATGATATTTGAATTAATCCAATCCTTCCCTGTTATTTCCAAATGCAGTATGGAATTTGAGTGGGACCAATGCAATTCCATATCACCTAATCCCACGTCCCAAACAGGGCCAAGAAATAGAGAAAGGTAGAATTCAACACTAATTTCATTGTTAAGCTGCTAGTGTTGTTTTCTATGAAATGTTAAAAGGTCAAGAGTTAAACAATGAAACCTCTCTCATGATCATGAAAATCTATAGGGATAGATTTTGACCGTACTAGCCTCTTGGTATTGCCAAACACCCCAAAATCTATTGGGATTTCATTGTAAAGCTTAAACAAATGCCCTAGCTAGCTCCCTGACATTATTTTGAAATTTTTTTAGATAAATTTACCCCTGAAACTGGCCCCATGCGTAGAGCGTTGCGCCTGTCAGGGTATATTGGAGGGAAGTGGATTGTGCTTGCTGGGTAAACTCTATGGGGTCCATTGTAGTTTTTGTGAGAAATCCACCTGTCCACATGTTTTGCCAAATTATTTTATGGCATGAGCCTAAAAATGAGGCAGATCCAAAGCTCAAGTGAGCCACACGACATAAAACAATGATTATTGTATGCCCACGGTTGAAACATCGGTGGGGCTGTAGAAGCTTTAGATCATGCTAATATTTTTATTTTTTTAGTTTATCCTAGTAGTAATGATCTTGTGAACATTTGGGTCATTTTGTCAATGGTTTGGATTGCATATAAACATCACAGTTGAGCCTAGAAAGGTTTGAGCAGTATCCAACCCTTTTCCATTGTTTCCCGTCATATGGCCCACTTGAGTTTACGGATGTACCTAATTTTTTGTCTCATGTTTTAATATGATATGAGAATACGGATGAACAAAGTGGATTTCTTACAAACATCATGGTGAGCCCAACATAGCTTCCTATGCGAATATCTTATGTGAAAGGCATTAGCTATAAATACCACCCTAGCAAGACTTTTCAGGTGCTTTATGGGGCCCACTATGATAAATATATTTTATCCATGCTATCCATCCATTTTGAAAGATCATTTTAGGACATGAGCCCAAAAATGAGGCATATCAAAGGCTCAAGTGGACCACACCATAGAAATCAGTGAGATTGAAAACTTATCATTGAAAACTTCTTAAGGGCCATATAATTTTTGAATCAAGCTGATATTGATGTTTTCCCTTTATACAGGTCTATGTTACCTTTAGAAGTTAGATGGCAAATAAACATCACGATGGGCCCTATCAAGTTGACGATGGGAGTTCAATCGTTTCTTGTAGTGTAGTCCAATTAAGCCTTTGGTTGGCTTCCTTTTGGGGCTAATGCTCTAAAATATTTTGTCAAAATATATAGATAGAATAGATAAATTATATATATCATGATGACCCCACAACAACTAATAACGGTGGCCGGTGGTGTTCACTCTCAACTATTTTCTTGTCGCAGGGTCCACCTTATATGTGGATATAACTCTTTCTTTGGCCGTAAAAAGTAGTGAGATTGAAAACCTATCATTAAAATTTTTTTGGGGGCCACAATTTTTTGATATAACTTATTTTTTTAAGCTAATGACATTAAATTAAATTCTGAATCCAATGGATGAAATAGATTTGACACATATCTCATGGTGGGTCCCACAACCTTAATTAATATATGACAGTCTAGACCCTTAACACATGACAATCTTAACTCACACACACTCAATAGTGGACCTCACACACGTGTTTATGTAGTGTTAAGGGTCAGGGTTGAAGTTGTCATGTGTTAAGGGTCGAGGTTGTCATGTGTTAAGGGTTAAGGTTGTCATGTGTTGGTTAAGGTTGTCATGTGTTAAAAATCTAGGATATTGCATATCAACCTCGACCCTTAACACATGACAACCTTGACCCATAATACAGGACAACTTAGACCTTTGACACATGACAACTATGAACCAAGCCTTTAACACATGACAACCTAGACCCTTAACACATAACAACCACGACCCAAACCCTTAACATATGATTACCTATACCCTCAACACATGACAACCGATATTCTTAACACATAACAACCTAGACCCAAATTCTTAACATATGACAATTCAGACCCTTAACACCTGACAATCACTTCAACTAATGCAATACAATATAAAATCTAAATTCTATCTCCTTCATTGTCTTTCACATAACAACCACAACTATCCTTCTCTACCTCAAATTCCTCCTGACAATCACTTCTTCTTGTGACAACAACCACGACCATCTCTCTCTATCCACAATCAAAAGTAACTTACCTCTTGAAGAAAATGATATTCTAAATGAAAAATTCATTTAAAATATCTTACACGTATCAGTGGCTTCTATCTTTAATAAATGTAGTTGTCGAAGTAAAAATAATACTTTTATAAGGTTTTAAAAGTTGTTAGCTATGCTCATACACCGGAGAAGTTGATAGCGGTGAACATATGCCAGAAAATGAATTCGAGGGAGTGATAGTGGGTCCCTAGAAGACATATTTGAAAATGAAGAAAAAACCCAAGAAAAACAACAAATGAAGAAGAAGTTCCATACAGACATCAAATTTCAAAATAGAGGCATTTTTGTCTACCAATTCTCTAAAAAGTGATCAAAAGTCCAATCAAAGAACATATTTAAGAGGTTATTTTTTTAGGCTTTTGGCAATACCATAGGGCTAGTACGGACAAAATCCTATATATATATATATATATATATATATATAATGGTTTTACACATATATTAAGATAAAAATAAGAAAAGAAAACCGTTTCCCCCTCTTTTTTGTTTTCTCAAACGGAGAAAACCATTGCGTTAGCGAAATTTGTATTTTTTTCCACCTAAAACAACAAAAAAGTAAGAGAGAGAAATACAGCATACTTCCTGTGATGAAAGATAACGGCAGAAGAATCACTGAAAGAATGGAAAGATAGTAAAGCTTTTGGTTGATCTGCGCAGCCTGCTTGCTATCAAGAGCAGTCTGCCGGCTATCAAAACCCGCTTGAATTGCTTCGACCCGGCTGCCTATAAACCCCACATTTTCTTTTAGCCTCCCGAGGCGGTTGATTACCGCCCGAAGATCATTGACATTGTCTGGAAGAATCCACCAACTTTTTTGACTAAAATTTTCTTCGATGCGGGGGAAAACCTGCTCCACATGAGCGATTACCTGGATTGCGACATGGACGAAAATCATCAGAAGATTCAGAACGAGACAGATGTACGGCCTGGATTTGAATTTGAGTGAGCCAATAACCTGGAAAAGTATTCATAGCTCATGCAAGTCATAA